>NC_031502.1:6111111-6128294 GCF_000237925.1 Schistosoma mansoni | reverse complement strand
ACTGGATGGCCGTTTCGTCCTATTATGGGACTCCTCAGCAGTGCGCATCCATAAAACGGCCGTTTAGTGCTTCCAGGTTTTCCATGGTGATCTAGCTTCAATTGACTCATGATTTCAACTATTAAAATACAGAAATCTCCACAAAACCCCTCCTGATCTAAAATTTACATTTAACAATGAATAGGTTATTTCTGTATAGTTTTGTCGACAGTTTCATTATGAGATTTATTTCATTTTAATATTCGATTTTTTGTTGGGCGAAGAATTCAAACAAAGTATTAAGAACTATTTAAATGAATAGCTCAACATTCATTTGAATGTTTATATACATGATACAACTTTTTGAATAGGTTTATAATTTATACCACTGTAGCTTAGTTTTAATATTAAAATCAATTCTATCATTTGTGAAAAATGTTTCAAGCCATATCCTCTATGAATTCCCAATATTTGTCGAGCAATGGTTAATATGAAAAATGATGTCATTATATTCACTTGGTGTTGAGATGCAGGTACATCCAGCTGACGAGTCCCAAATAGGACGAAACACGAGTCCTGGATTCCACTGGTAGCCTCTATCCATCATTGCTTATGATATCATTAAAATCTTAAATTTGGAAATAGAATACGGATTCGTGGCATAGTTACTTTTTCCCACAACCACCATAATACCTGGTCAGTATAATTGAAAATTTATTGTAGACTGTGCTATTTCGAATAGTTTTTAATAATAAAAATAGGACTGTTTCTGTATTTCTATACTGAGTGTAAATCGTAATAACTAACCAGGTGAGTGTAAAATTTATGATGAGCGATAGAAATGTGGTAAACAATGGAGTGGTTTTATAAAACGTATATATGACTGAATTGGTTTTTTAACCTTTTTTCCACGTAAATTTCAAAGTTAACTTGCTACAGTGCTTATTACAGGATTTAATGATCTTATGAATAGTGAAAGTTATTGATATTGAGATCACGATTTAACCAATATTAGACCACCGTCGAAAATTTGGAAGCATTGACCGGTTGTGTTGTCCCAGTATGGGGTTTCTCAGTAGTGCACAAATACAATCCTGCACGTAGGATTAGAACCCAGGACCTTCGGTTCCACACGCGAATGCTTAATGCCTAAAGCACTGAGCCGGAATCAAACCATGTTTATGTCTAACTTCACACCTGATACGGTTGAATTCTACTTGTCACGACGTCTTACTGGAATTCCATGAATTACCTCTCGAAGCTAGTCACTGTTGAGCACATGATAATTATCAGTATAGGGTTGTGGAGATTATTGAGTTTTAACTCAGTTCAGTTCATGATCTTAATTAAAACTTAACAGTCTGCACAAGCCTATACTGATAGTTATTGATATGGTGGAAAGTTGGAAAATCTGCTAACCAAAAGTTAGTTTCATAAGTTTATGAAAGACCTACAAAATCCAATTCTTATGGTGACTGTTTTGAATGAATTTTAATTTTGTTATGTATTTTACTCAAAATTATATAGTTTTGTTCAATAAAATGACTCACACTTGTCTGAAAAGTTGTTCTGTTTTCGGTTACGTTATGCAGACATAAGACAAATAAATTTTATTACTAGTCGGCTTCAAAACAAGTAAACAATAAAAGTGAGCAACATTTACATCTAGATGTTTTCATCCTGATTAAACCTTCACTTTGGATTCCACTAGAGAACATTGTTCAGAATTATATTCAATTTTGAAATGGAAACATACATACATACATCCGATTGTCTCTACTTGTGTTCTCATTCACTACATTTGGTGTCGCTGCCAACCAGGAGGGGGAAGGTTGTTGTTCTGCGGACGCTGCTGCGGGTCTGGAGTTGAGGTGCTAGTTGGGGCAGTCTGGTGCGGAGAGGTGACGTCTAGTGGAGTGTTCTGGTGGGGCGGCGTTGGCTGTAGCTGGTGCTGTCGACGTAGAAGAACGGTGCAAGAACGAATGCTCTAAAGGGGGAACGAGTGTGGTGGGGCTTACTGATATCCACGTAAGTAGTATATGGTAATGGTCGGGCACTGAATGTATTTCGGTAGATGAAGAGAACGGGAACGGCACGCAATCGGTACGAAAATGCGTGAACAATTATAATCGGAGACTATGGACGGATATTTGCAGAAGAAACAGTCAAATTGAGACAACTGATTGTTATTTTGCAAATTAACTGTTCACTACATGGTTCTCATATTTTAATGAGATATTCTGTATGTATTAACTCATTGAATGCATAAATTGAGTAACTAATTTTCTATTATGAAAAATGTAAGTAAATAAACTAATTTGATGGTGTTGTATTTTGTTAGTTTAATAATTTAATTACTGAGCTTTGAATGCCATTCTACGTAAGATCTTTATCTTCGACTTCATGACGAGAGAGAAAAGTATCAGTTGAGTTCATGTTTTTATCCAATTCACGCTATTTTTTTGTTTACCTTTAATTTATAAATTTTTCACGATATGGTAAGATATGCTAACAAATGAATTTCAAGTAATGTTTTCAACAACTGAAGTAGAAATGATTCTATTGTACAACTACTATTGCAGTGAACGAGAACACAAGTGAGGACAACCAAATGTATTTGTATACACAATTACAGAATCTCTTAGTAAAATCTGAGAACTATACACTAAACACTTCATTTGCAAAGTATCAATCAATTGTTTCAAACTTGACTGTTTCTTTTGTAAATGTCAATCAATCGTCTCAGATTTCACTGTTTGTTCATTCCCACAGCAATCATTCACTGTCCTCATTTTATAGTCTTCTATCTTTGTAACTTTCTGCTGTCAGATGTTCTACTTTCGATTGATGATACATAATACTAATATCGAAATCAGTAACACATACCACACTATTACTTCTAGCTACATCATACAGTTTTATAGACATTTTAGTCTCTATACTGTTTAGCTTTCTCATTTTCTTCAACTGTTAAGTATAATAAATATGGTCTTGAATAGTTTATTTTAAAATGAATAAGAATTTATATGAAAATCAGTATTCTATTCTCTAATGAATGATTAGATTAGCTTCATATTTCAATTTCAGTGGGCGTTTTTTAAAAAAAAATTGAGATTATATTTAAGAGAGAATAAGAAATAGAGATAGAGGGGTATGAAAATAAATTCATGGACACGAACATATTGTTGCGTTTAGTAATAATTCTTATTAGCTATTAGTTATTGAGACCAGGAGAAATCCTGTTCTAATTTATGATTGAGTAGAACATTTTATTTTATACCAAAAACAAAGGAAGGAAAGAACCAGACGTTATAGGTTTCGTTTGGGTATATACATATATATTTAGATTTAAATGAAACAATATGATATAATTTGATCATATATGACAATTATTACTTAGTCTCAAACCCATAATTTACAATGTGCAGGTTGGTTGGTGAATAAAATAATGTGCAAGATTGTTTACTGACCCATTTCAAACTACATATTCCAAAATTATTCGCTTGTTTGCTATTAATCTAATATAGAATGCACAATTTGTGCTATTTCAGACTGGTCAGCAAGATGTACTTGCATTTTTGTGTTGATATTTTTGCATTAAGACTTTCAAGTATTACTTATAACTTCAAACACCAACGCATAATTTGCTAAGCTCTCGAATTTAGATAGTCATCGACTTGTTCAATGGGTAAGATGTTTATTTCTTGGAGCATCGTTATCATTTTTATTTTAATCCACGACGATGTATAATTTGTCATTTTAATTTGATTAGTAGAAGTAAATGCCTGGATATTCGTAGATCCTCAGTATATGATGAAACTTCTCAATGTGTACTGACAAAACTAAGTCTAGAATTTAATTGGTACTTGTATGATGTTCTATGGACTTTCTTACCTTTATTTATATTTTAAGTCTAACACATTATGGTAAATCATGTTGAAATAATACCTTATTATCCTTATTTTGTATATTTGCACTAGTTAAACTACGAATTCAGATTATAATTCTCTTCATTATGTTCACACTTTATTCAAACCTAGAGATATAGATTATTCAATTTCTGTTAGTTACAATAAAGATTTTATTTAGCTGTGTTTCCCTTCAAATTCAGCAATACACTAAGGTTACCAGTGAATACTCACTGTTTATCAGTTCGCTAATCAGTAGATTCCTGAAAAGAATAATGATTTCTTCTATCATTTGTCTCGACTATTTTGTTTATTCTACATAGTATGTCTAACAAATATTATACGAGACAATGAAGGTTTACCTCACAAAGTTTGAGGTTTTTCATTCTTGTTCCCTTAAACCACTACTCGTTTGTATAGATATACTTCATGCAATACTGTTTTCACTGTTGCCAACATCTTATAAAGTTTTAGGAAACAATATAGTTTCGTTTCGCACAAGTTCAAGATCTGATTTCTTTAAATTTAACTTCGAGAATAATCCAAACGGTGAATTGGGTGTAGAAAATACAGAAAATCCTACACTTTCAATGTCATCAAATACGTTAGTAGTTCAGTTCTCTTATTTATCCGGTAAACTATGTTCGCATAGGGACTACTGATTTTATTTTGAAAATTATTTAACCAGTAGTTTTACATAGTGATTAATTCACTCGTGACTCAAATAATTTGGTTCATTTTTTTCCCCGTTTTATTATATATTTACATTTATTCGACATCATATATGTAAGTATTGAATATTTCGGTAGCCGGTGACAGTTGGACAATCTGTTAACTAGAATCTGATAAAAACCAAAAAAAATTTAATAAACTGCATAGGAACAAATCTCTTCTTAATGTATAATGTCCTATATAGTCATAAATAATTAGAAGCAAGCAAACTGATACTAATAACGTTGTTCTTAGTAAATAGATTATTATATACATACATATTGGTCTATTTGTGTATATGTATATGTATGGCAATAAAATACTCAATCTAATGAATGATTATAGCTATCATAAATGATAGACTAATTATTGTCAATATCATTCTATATTCTCATGTCTCTTTTCCCATATTCAACCATGTACTCAATTATTTGATTGTATCCAAATCTATTCATAGACAGATTTACATGATTTGTAAGTAGTCTAAATAAAAATGTCACTAAGGATTGATGAAATGCTTATAACTGGGCGTATTATTATTAATCATAATAATAATAATAATGACAGTAAACAATATAATCAGTTGAATGATGAAGAAATGACAATAATTACATAAGTAATATTGGTCATTGAATATAAATTTGAGGTTAATAACAACAATAATAATGACAATATAATTGAATAATAAATTAATTTATTGAATAATGAATGGTGGTAAGAATAAAATGGATCATTGTTTAAGTTATTGTCTAATTAAGTGAGAGTTGATTTTGTTGGCAAGTAATTTATGCTTTTCAAGTATAGTAATAATAAATTATCATTAAGTTCTATTGTTATCATTGTATTATTTCAGACAGATAGTTCTTGACAGACTTTTTTCTAATTTTATTGGATTAGTTGATAAAATAGATTTTTCTGTTAATACGTAGAAGTAATATTCATTAGAACTTATAAGTTTACCTAAGTAATCGTTTCGTTCGACTGTGAGACTCCTCAACAGTGCGCATCCACGATCCCGCACTCGCGAGATTCGAACCCAGGACCTACCATTGGTTCCAGGTTTTCCATGGTGGTCTAGCTTCAATTGATTAATGATCTCAACTATATAAAATTACTAAAATCTCCACCAAACCCCTTTCTGATAATGATCATATGCTCACTAGTGACTGGCTTCATGAAATATTTCCTGGAGTTCTAGTGAGAAGCAGTAACCAGTGGAGTTCAACCAGGTCTGTTGAGAGATAGTTACACATTGAAATCATTGTTGAATGGTTGCTGAATTTCGTGGAACGGTTGAAGTTAGACATTAACACTTTTGGATGCCGGCTCAGTGGTCTATCGGTTAAGTGATCTGGCGCGAGATTGGTAGGTCCTGGATTCGAATCTCGCGAGTGCAGGATCGTGGATGCGCACTGCTGAGGAGTCCCATAATAGGACAAATCGGCCGTTCAGTGCTTCCAGGTTTTCCATGGTGGTCTACCTTCAATTGACTCATGATCTCAACTATATAAAACTAATGGGATTGTAGAAAAGATTTGTAGCTCAGGTGGAGTATTTAGGTATTGTTTTTTCTCTGAGTTGGATGGTTTGGTTGTGGAGTTTTGATTGTTCATCTGAGTAACATAATCAACACAAAATTCTAAAGGAAGTTCTGAAGAAAGTAACAACTGTTGTATCCCGAAGAGAATTACGAATGGTAACTTTTGAGGACTATTTATTGGTCAATATAATGTGTATATTTCCTATTGTAATTAACCTAATCATATTCGTTTCCTCTTATCACTAACTTTATTTTGACCTTTGAACTATTATTATACGATCCTTGAGTTATCATCAGTTTATTGATTACTATTCACAGCCACATTCGGCTAAATACTGTACAAATGTTATTATCTATTTTATGGATCGATATGGTTTGTTTGGTTGGTATATAAACTCAGTATGTTTGAAATACAATGATTCATACCACTGAGGCTGTTATCGGTGTTTTGAACTTAACTGGCTGGGCTAAGCAGATTGCAGGGCCGATACGTACTCTAGACTGCTCGTACGGTTTCGTGTGTCACTGTTCCAATCGATAATTCGCTGCTCCCTAATTGGCGGTCTCATCAAACCACACATCAACTAGGCATCCACTCGGCCACAAGATATAACAACAACCTTATGGTAAGTCATCATTTCATGTCTAGTCTATATGTTTAGTAACAGTGTCCAAACTCTTATTTCATTATTATCCAAGCATCCTATGGTTAGTATGTTTTTGAGATGTGTTCGCCTCCTCTTTGTTTGCTTTACATTTATCAAGTTGAAAATCATCTTTCATGTATCTGTTTATCATTCTTATTATATTTTGCCTACCCCGTACCTTTATTCTATACTTAAATTCTACACCTAATTTTTGGTAACCCTATTAAAAACGCAATAATTTTTCGTCTTATTACAGAATACTAGATGTAGAATAACTAACTAGACGGTCGCATGACTTCTTGAATTGATTTCGTTAGATGGAAGACACTTTTGCTGAACTGTATATCAGTAACTCGTGCAATGTGTTTCTATCACTAATCTTTTATTTATTTTGACAGTTGAATTCATGAGTCGATCTATGTCAGGTGTGAGACAGTTATCCACCAAAGACAATGGATGAATGGCTGTGCAAGATCATCGATCGACTGAAATTAGATATTGACACCTTTGGTTGCCGGCTCAGTGGTCTAAAGTTTAAACGTTCACGTGCGGAACCGAAAGTTCTACGTTCAAGTCACACGTGTGGGATCTTGGATGAGCAGTGCTAAGAAGTCCCATACTAGGACAAATCGGCCATTCAATGCTTCCAGGTTTTCAATGGTAGTCTAGCTTAGATCGACTCGTGCATTCAACTGTGATGATAATGAATAGTTAGTAACTGGAAAATGGCTTGACAATATCTTGTCCTTTCAGTTATTCATTGATAAGTAAAAGCAAATTTGATATTATTTACTTTTTCCAATTTCTTTTCACTAACGTTTCTTATTTGGTCAAGTTTTTGACTGATTCAAAAAATTAGTCATTTTTTCCGTCTCAATTTCCATGACTAGCCGTCTTTGAATACAAAATATTTAGATATAAAAATTGCGGAAGTGAATAATTTTTTCATCGATATTTGTTTGTATTTGATGAAGACATGTTATTAATTTTAACTATGTCAATCATATCATTTCTTTGACCAGACACTATCAGCAACAACCTACTATGGGAGAGAACAAACCAGATTTCAGCGGAGAAAGAAATCAGGAAGAAGCGTTGGAAGTGGATAGGACACACAAGGCAAGCCCTCACAAGAGGTAGACCAAAGAACACATTACGCCGAGAAATGAAGACAGACATGAGGAGAATGAACAATAGTTGGATAGAACTAGAAAGGAAGGCCTTGGACCTAGTGGGCTGGAGAATGCTGGTCGGCGACCTATGCTCCATTGGGAGTAACAGGTGTAAGTAAGTAAGTAATCATATCATTTATGATTATTCACTACTAATAATCATTTCGATAAAAAAGGGAAAAATTCTTCCAAATTGTTGATGGTATGAAATGCTTAATCATATTGATATGGTTGTATTACAATAACAAAACTCTTATTACTGAAAAACCTAGATAAAACTTTCTAGGAATTAAAAAAAATTTGTCAGGTTACCGGGGATGAAAACTACAAATTTTACACAAGCATTACAATTTGATTTTGCTTTGAAAGTTAATATACTGCTTTGAAGTAGATATATAGTTGAAAAACCGAAGTTTTCAGGGTTTGAATACTTCAATAATAGTCAATGAAATATTTGATCCTTTTTAATAGAGGAAGAACCTAATCCTTTACTAATCAAATTTAGAAAAAAAATCTGTTACAATAAAAACAAGACAATTTCGATTACAAGGCTCTTTTAAATATTATATCATTGTAAACTTACCGAGTTCTGCTGTACGGAATTTTACTAAATCACTTGGTAATGACAAACCAGCTACTCGACTAACTGCGTGAACTTGAGCTGAATATAAAGTAAATGGACTAAGACCAGTTAGATTATAAAGAATCATTGGATTTTCATTAGAATACTTTGTATCTAATAAACTAAACGAATTTTCTGATTTCATTTCAGATGGATCGATATTTGTTATCTGACGTCGACTAAGTTCACCTAAACCACCATCATCAATTTGTAAACTAACAGTGTATGAATCAACACCAGATGATATACTTGGTGGCCATCGTAATACAGCATAAGTACTGCCAATTGGTCGTGCATCTAGACTTGACGGTGGAGCAGGGAGTTCTAAAAGAATGAAGACACAACTGAAAAGATTAAATTTTAAGTAATGTTTGAATTGATAGGTATGTACAAAACGGTAGTTGCACCTAAAAAGCATGTCAACTGCCAATCTTTCTACGATCATCCGTTCCTTGAAGATTACATGAATAACACGATGACGATGGATACCAACTGGCATGAAGTCTAGAATAAACAAGGTTTCCTACGAACTACTTTCAACGATGAACCAACTAAATTAAAAACCATTTGTTCAGTGTTTGTAAAGTTTTCCGCAGAAAAACCATCCAAATTTTTCTTACGATTAGCTACGTGATAGTTATGCTAACGTTTAGTATAAATAATTTTATTGTATTATTATATCTGTTGAAATAGTTTGCCAGGCAAACAGAGTTAAGATGCATCATTATGTCACCTTAGACTGTAAAAGTTAAATGTAGCATATTTGCAAAAGTAACTTTTCAAGCTGTTTAAATTCATATTCATGGTTGATTTTTTTGGATAGTAAGTAATCATTCAGTCAATGTTAAAGGATTAAGTAGATTAAACTCTCTGAAGTATTTCTTATATAAACAAATTTAAAGCTGAATTTAATACTTCTTATTTCATGTTGATAGTTATGTTGTAATTGTAAATCATTAAGACTTTGATATTAGGGGGTTTTCTGTGGAGATTTTACGTAATTCTTATATATACTTGAAATCATTAGTCAAGTGAAGCTAGACCACCGTAGAAAACCTGGAAGTACTGGGCGGCCGTTTCTTCCTATTGTAGGACTCCTCAGCAGTGCACATCCACGATAATAGTCTAATTTGTAAACAATGAAAATTGTAGTTATATTATCAAGTACAATGTGTTGTTGTACAACATGCATAAACGAGCAAATATGAAGTTCTCAATGTTAGTCAAATGAACCTACTTATTGTTGACGATCTTTGTCAACAGTGTACATTTGATTATACTAGGTGGGTAACAATAGTACCACTGTTGTTAATGTCTGTTATTCCCACACACTTCACCATTATTGAGAAACATTTCACAGCTTTCGATTATGAAACCCTGACTATCGTCGTCTAATAATATCATTAATTTGAAAAAAATCACTACAGTTTTAAGATTCACATAAGAAATCAGTGATTTATGGTATAGCCATTTTTTAAACCGATGTGTTATAGTAATTGCACTAGTTTAAGTTTTAAGCAAACATAATCAGACACGGAAATTTTATGTCGGAGTATGTTGTTCTCTGTGGAAATTCCTTCGTTGAAAGTTCTAAAGAACCGACTCGGAGAATTTGATAAGGCAGTATCTTTGCGATTAATGATCACCAGTTCTACGGGAATTGAAAAATGCATGTTTAGTTTATATATTGGAAAAAGAAATCGAAAAGTAGAAAAGAACTGTGATGGTCGGTATTCAGAATTATCCTTAAACTTCGTATATTGTTCGTTCTGATAGCCGTTACTCGATAACGGCCCAGCGGCGTATAAATCAGAAGGCAAATACGAAGTGTTGATTGCGTTTATTATTGAACCACGCATAGATTTCCAAAATTACAGGCACGCTAAGCAACATGAAAGAGTAGTGCCCAAAAGCAAGCAAGTGAGAGTGCGAGTCAAATGAGAGAGTGAGTGATCGAGTCAAGAACGAATGTGAGAGTCAACGAGTCAGCGAACAGGATTAAAATGCACATATATATATACATATGAAAATGAATGAATCATCGAACCAATCAAGCGACTAATATTAAGGCTAGCAGAATGAATATATACGTAGGCAGTAAACAATGCTCAAACATACATATAAATACAAGTGCAACAATAATAGAGGTACAATAGTATAGATAGGTAGTTATTGTACGAATGGCTCTGTCCGTTAAATAAGTTAACAAAATGGCTTAACCAAATTAAATGTGAACAAACTCAATCGTACGTGAGCTTCTATAGGACAATGTCCAGCTGTTATATTTTTTACAACGACAGATAAGTAGTGGATTATAGTTTGCCGAGGCCCTTATTACAGGATTTCTGTCCAGGTCATTTTAACTAGATGAGGCAACTGAAATAGGATTTCAATGTCATCGTTATATTTAAAATGTCTGTTGGCCTGAAAATGGGATTTAGCTAAATTTTACTGTGCTTTTGTAACAAAACTGCTTCTCGACATTGAGAATGTAAGTTTTCATGCGTTTGAATTTAGTACTTCCGTACTCTGTGTAGACCGTGGTGATTTTATGTTGTTGAGTGAAAACCCGGTAGTCAATAATTTGATTTAGATAAATTTCAGACATTACCATATCCTCATCTAATGTGATCGATGGATGACTGACAACATAAAATACATGATACAGGATTAATTTCTTATCCGATGTTAACTGTCAATTCAAATAATATTAGCATAAATATTCAGGTTATTAAATGTCAACTTACGCTTTACAATCACACTAACATTTCTTCTTACTAGACCAAGACCATTTTTTGCAATACAATTGTAACCAGATGATTCTGTGATATCTGTTAAACGTAATGTTGCTTCGTGCGGTTGTGGCTCTGTTAAAGCACGTTCAGATAGCATAATTGGTCCTGAAGGTCTTGGTCCAGCTGGTGTACCTAATGTTGACCACCAAACCATAGGTATTGGAAAGCCTCCTGCTCGACAAGTCAAATTTGTTCCTTTACCAGAAGATACTTCAACTTTATCAGGCATTTCATTAATTGTCGGTGGGAATTGAATGCCTATAAATAATCGATGAATATATAAAAAAGCATTTTAACCAATAGTTTCTACATTACACTTACCAATAATTAACATTGTGAACCATATAAAAATTTAATAAGCAAATCATTCAAGCAAAACAATCCAAGCTTGCTTACTGTTTTACTTAAGATATCATTCAAAATATAAATACGAATGCGTGCAGACAATCATTCCAGCTTTTGTGTTTGAGTGTGTGCTTGATACTTTACATGCAAAAAAAGTAGATTATAGCTATTAAGGATAGTGCGAAAAAATAATGTCAAGTTATTCTTTTGAGTGGCTTATGTACAAACCATTACTATAAAACTAAGAATTAAAATGAAACTATAATTTTCTGTAATGGTATCCTCTAAGTGATGTACAATGAATATTCAGTATGTACTATAATTAATAAACCTGATTGTACTATTAATTTATAATTCTTTCTATAGCTCAGTGGTACATATCATCTTTAATGGGATCTGATATTCCATGGAAGTGTAGGTATATTCATCAGAAAAATCTTAAGATCAAGTAGTTCAAACATTTCTATTCAACGTTTATATGAGATGAAGAAGCCACCTGTGCTCAATACATCTTTCTATACTTTCAAAGCTCTCATAATACGAGTTCATTTAAGATTAATTGTAACATTAATGAAATCTGTGGAAATAAGAATGGGCTCGAATTTTTCGCTAACAATGAATAACTTCAACGAAGTACGGCTATAATACATGATACAAATGAAAACTAATTCTAAAATGGATTTGAATTTTCAAGGTCATAATCGATCTTGGCTCAAATTACCGAACTTTTGAAAAGTCCAAGGATAATAGTAATGAATTAGCCATTCATTACTGTTGATAGTGTTGATTTGAATTTAAGTCAGTCTTATATTTTACAAAACATCTAGAACACGTCTACAGAAGATGACTGAAAGAGGATCAATTCACTAGGAGATCACTTTAATTTTTTTTATATTAAATCTAATGTACAGTTATCATTATGTTAGTAAACCATATCCCATTTAGTGAAATCTAATAAGTGTTTTAATTGCGAATATATATGAGACCCATCCAGTTACTCTAGTAAACTTGCCTCTTTGTTGAAGATAATGATATGCAATTGTAAGATTATCTGTATAGAAAAAAGAGTGGAAATGAATTCACATTTAAATTTATTTTTTTGTCTATAAAATGTAAATTTTGTAAACCATTTCATAACTTGACATTCATTATGTATTGTATATATATTCATAATCAACTATGTGCAAGTAAACTTGAAAACAAATAAGTTAGGTATACCTTATTGTAATAGTGATTAGGTTTTAGTGTCCCGGGGTCTGACTCCAGTTATACCATATATCTGATTGTCATTGAAATATACATATCGTCAATCGTCGTATATAATTATTGACTTAATCCGCGTTAGTGAATAACGGAATTAAATAAGTCAAATACAAGAATGGATGTGTGAATATGTATATTTTGTACACTCGTTGATCAGAACAGACAATAAGAGAATCGCAGCGAATGAAGCGAAAGATGAGCGAACGAAGCGAAAGATGAGCGAACGAAGCGAAACAAAAGGACGCGCAGTAGCGTAGGCGTGTGAGCCAACTCCATTTAATCAAGCGTTAATCAATATTTATAGCCAGATAAAATTAAGTCACAGATATGTGATGAATAGGATAAGAAGTGCATACACATATGCTCATATAAAAACAATCAGGGTTGATAAGTGAATAAATAACAAAGTCAAAACGTGACTCAAGAAGAATAGATTAAATGGCCTGTCCAGAATCTAGAATAAAGTATATGGGCTTAACATAGTAACCGATATTACAAGTTAGTTTTCTGGATAAGATACATTTTGGGAAAATAGAGAATAACATTCAACTTTATGACAATGATTTCTTTCTTGTTCATTGTACATACTATAAACATCAACCTTATCCTCTTGAAGAGTTCAAAGAAAAAAATCATAGTGTCAAACTTTACCGTTTCATCGGAAAAAACTTTGTTACGATCTGTTGGTGTTTTATTCTTAAAAATCAAGACTCTTTTCTCAATAAACTTGATGTTACATAAAGTTTTATGAATTCAAGAACGAATTCTGGGGAAATCGCTGTCGCCAAAAGTGGTATATATACATTCGGGCTAATTTTTTTTTTTTTAATTTCAAGATTTACTAGCAGTGGACACCAATGAAAACACACTTGTTCTATTTCAAGTTCTCATAATGAAAAATGCATCTATTTTACGTTCGCTTACAATACAGTACTGTTCAATTCAAAGCAGCCTGATAAAAATTATTCTCGGTTAATACTAAATTCTCACAAAGTAACTTCAGAATCCTAACTTAATGGTTAGTCAAAAGTTTCAAGTGATTTGGAAGAAATATGTAGATTTGTCATACATAAACAATACAACTTTGATGAGAGTAAATTGTCACATACATACAGGAAATTCAGTTACATTAGACAAAAGTAACGTCTTAACAACTAAGTAGATTACAATTTCTTCTTATCAAAATTGAACAATCAATTGTAATTCATTATTATTATTTTGAGATTATTCGGATAGATATTAGTGAAGACACTAGATGCTCATCTCACTACCACACAAACATACGGAAATATAAACCATAGTATTTTAATTCAATAGCAAAATTATTAGAACTTCACTATTAGATCTAAAGCTACGGAGTTCGACTACTGGTAGGGCTGTAGAGCACAAATCGCTGATGAGTCACATAATATCTTAAAATAGTCTTTTATTCCTCCTTTTTTCTAATGATCCATCATAAAAACTCGGTAATCGACGACGAATATACTTTAAACCTTAAACTAATATTAACAACCATCACAATTGATTGATCACTGGGTGGTGATCAATGTCATGCGTGTCAAGTCCTTCTTAGTGCTGATCGAATGCTATCGATCAAGTTGCAATGTGGCCACTAGTCTAGGTGGCTCGGCACTGCGTGCAACCATCCAAGTAAACAAGTTTATTTTGTCTTCACGAACGTTAACTAGAAAAGTAAGCTTAATATCGTATTAAAATTAAATTTCGACTACGGAGAATCTTTTCGTATTGACAATATTCAATTATCAGTTCATAGTTTCAGTATTGACTAAACTAATATGGATAATGGCAGTTAATTTACAAAAAAGAATAGTAAAGTATCAAGTTACAATCGACAGATGAAAGGTTTTTCAAAAAAGTATTCATTTTTGTTTTTATTAATGGTAATCTGAGAAATCCAAAAAAGAATATTTGAATGCATTTTATAAATTTAATGGAATATTTGTATTCAAGTTAATATGGAATCTAGGACTCCCATTTGAAACTATTTGTGATACGTTAGCGGATTATACAATATTCCAAAGATTGTATTGACACCGGAACTCATACATAGTCATCTTTACCTTAAATGTCAATGAGTTAACCATAGAGCTACTAAATTCAGGTACACACTACTTTGACATATATGATGCCTATATTAGTAAGGATTTACATCATATCATTGTTGATATTTGAAATTGAATTTCGATCACTCTGTTTTGATATATAAATTTTGTACGAATTACCTACGTATAACCAGTTTATAATAAGATTTGTACGGCCAGTGTGTAACATAACGGTGTTTGAGGAGGTAGCTAATAGGTCTGGGTCCTACTCAAACATAAGTACATCTAGCTGATGAGTCCAAAAATTGATGAAACTCGAGTATTAGGTTCAACTACTAGTCGCGAATCACCCATTTGAAATGTTTATGACAAAATGTATAAATTGAAGTGATCCTCACAGCATGACACATGTCAGCGAAGACTGATCAAAACTTAATACTGATTATCAGAGCTGAAATAATTTAGACTTTCATAAACAGTGATTCATCTTGTATTTGTTCAAATTTTACAATTTAAAGTATTGTCGAATATATTTTGAAAAGGAATTAGATATGTTGTGGAATGCTTACAAAATATTTGTTTATTAATCGACCACAGTATTAATCACTACTCATTTGACTATAGTTAATGTTCAATAGAGTCTAAATAATGTCCCTTTTACATTTTGAAACGATAAATGAATCTAACTAGGTCAAGTGTAAACTGTTTGAAGCAATTTATTTTGCCATTATACTATTACAATGAAACCACATTCCAACGCCATATAAATTTCATTTTCACTAAATGACATTAAGTATATTCTTATTATGTACACAAATGAATCTAAACAGAGTCAAAATTGGTATGTCAAACCCAGTAACATTCAAGATTCGTTTGAAAAATTTATCTACATTTTAGACTATCAAACTTCGAATAAATACTATAAGTGTACATTACGCAATGCCTATAACTAGAGAAACATTTGAAAATCTGAAAGCGTTTGACAAGTATTTTGTCTGAGTAGTATGCATCTATGACCCAACCAGGGGTTGAATCCAAGCCCTTAAGATATCTCAGTGGGCATTTAATTTTTAAACCACTGAACCCGGGATTTCTAGCTTGAGTCAGCTTGTGATATCGCGATGCCGTTGCATTGGTATTACTCTTCTTACGCATGATATAGATGAACTCTACTGGTCTTGACTTTTCGTTAGAGCTCTGGAAACTGCCTCTGAAAGTTAGTCAGCACCAAGCGCATGATAAGTGATTACTATGAGTGGTTGTGGATATTAATGAATACTGAAGTTTTATGTCTTAGATTAACTTTAAATTTATGATTTGATATACTTTAGTTCCATTTTTTTCACGTATCTAACAAAAGTTGTTTCAAAATCAAACCTCCACATTTTTATGCGTATGTGTGTAGTCATAAAAAGTGGTTATAAATTGGACTTACGTCGTACATGCAAATGGCCTGAATTGCTTAATACTGTACCTATTTCATTACGTGCCATACATTCATACGCTCCAGAATCAGTTTCAAGTAAGGTTTCTATTACAAGGGATCCAGATCCTGTAAAAAACAGATGCATAAAAGTGACAATGTAGTTATAGTAACTTATTTCTTGAAAATATTATGATTTCGTTTCACTTATTATTATGATGTATTGAACTAAGGTTTCCAAATCAGGTAAGTATCGGATTAGTAGAACCAAGTAACAACAGCTTTTAATATAGGATAATCAAGATGAATTTTCGGGATGATTAGCCACATTTTATTGACTGAGAGATTTGAGTTTGATTGATTTGTAATGCAATATGATACGACCAAAGTACGCTTCACATTGATTTATTCTCTTTATCTCAGTCAATATTTTTGATATTATTCATCACTGTTTATTGTATGCTAATCACTCAGAGTGAAATTTCGCTAGTAAATTGACTAAGTCACTCAACAACAATGATGTATCAGAATTTTTATATTTTTGATTGTAAATTTAATGACTTCTCCATAGTTGAAAACGTGAGTCGAGTGAAGGTGGACTACCAGGTAAAACCTGGTAGCACTGGACGGCCGTTTCGTACTATTGTGGGACTCCTCAGCAATGCGCATCCACGACCTCGCCTCGCAAGATTCGAACTCAGGACCAACCAGTCTC
>NC_031502.1:6030038-6110911 GCF_000237925.1 Schistosoma mansoni | reverse complement strand
AGTACGAAACGGCCGTCCAGTGCTACCAGGTTTTACCTGGTAGTCTACCTTCAATCGACTCACGCTTTCAACTATGAAAATACTAAATCTCCACAAAAACCCCTTCTGATATTAATGACTTCTTTTATTCAAGGACCAATATAACTCCATCTAGGATCAACTTATCTATTTGATACAGTTTAATTCTAATTTTAAAAAAGTTTCTCGTAAGATCAGTTACTTTACTATAATTTCTGTATTATGAAATTCATTAAATGGGAGTTATAGCTTGATCAAGTTTATAGTAGTAAACCAATCTCAATTAGTGTTACTAAGATCATTCATAACTGAATCACTGGCCACTGAATACTATTATTATGTTCCAGTGGTGAGTTTTATAACTTTAAACGTGATATCTCATATACGTAAGTTGTAATTATTAATTATTGAGACGTTTAACTCTAAAATGAATTTATGACACATAGGTAAATAGATAAATTCATTTTCAACTGAAATGATGAAAAAGACACGTAAAACTATTCAAGTGTAATAACTAAGTAAATGTGTCAGTCAATTAATGAGTGAACATTTATTGAATAATTTTAGTGAGATGTATGTTAATATTTAACAGTTGAAGAAATATTCAAAACACCCCTTAATCAGAAGCATAGTAAATAAATAATTTTCATCATAAATAATTATACAAGTCTTATTAATATGAATCCAGGACGCGCGTTTCGTCTTTTTTGGTACTCGTCAGTTGGATGTACCTGCATCTCAGAGTTGATGTTCACTCTGGGACTCGAACCCAATACCGTTCGCTTCAAGCGCCATCGCGTTATCCACTTAGCTATTGAGTCCTGATAGCCACTGCTAGCCACTAACCATCTTTGCTTATAAACTTATTATTATGGTTTCTTTTTTATTTAAACTAAAGTAAGTTCATGAGATATCTAGACTAATATTTTCTGCTATCGTTGGCATATAAATGAGTTTTATTGTGATTAACATCGTGAATATCAACTTCTCCAGTTAACAATGGAAAGGATTCTTTTCATAAACCATTCGTTAGTGATATTATGATCAAATGGTTAGAAATGTAAACTACTTTATTTTTGTTCAGTATTCTGAATGGATAGTTTTTGGGACTTAAACTGAACATTTAAGTATTATACTTTTTGACAGTTGCAAGAGCCCAAATAGTTGATCACTTATCAGAGTCCAATGTCATGTTTCTCTAATCCTCAAGCTATGATCGAATTCTATAAATCAAGCTGCACTTCAGCCACTAGCCTAAATGATTTGGTAGCATGTGAATAATTTGATGTGTGAGGTGGTTCAGTGCAGTAAACAATTTAAAAATTCCACTGGAAACAACAGTCCTTTTAAGATTACAAGTTCTCCTTGCTTGCTAATGCCAACTAACATGAAATCTATGTCGAGCAAGGTTTCCTGTCAATCAATTTCAACCAACTAATACCAGTTTGCAAGTTTTTTAACAATTTTTTGTTTAGGATTAGTCGGCGATGAAATCTTACTTCAAATTGAACATTATCCATAGACTTCAGGAAAAATTGTTTTATTCTAAAGAACATTAACAAGCATTTTCTATATTATTTTCTATATTTTGACTAGTACGATGTTTTCGGAAGAAGCTAGTGATGATCAATTTTTAATTGTCTTTATGGATAATCAAAACACTTATCAAGAAATGAGAAATTATACAAACCGCATTTATGCCAAATGTAGTTTGAATGCCTAAAAAAAAATAATAGATCGTCTAAAGATTTTTGTTTTTAGAGTGCTGATGACATTCTCCAGAACACCAATGAAACCATCAAATTTGAGAACCCATCTTCGTGAATGTATCATGAGGGAAAGCATCTACCTTAAATTTAAATCAAATCATTTCAAAAATAATTAGAAACTCATACGAATATTCGTCGAAGTTAGAACGAATAGCTTGAGAAAATTGGGTGCCGAGTATACAGAAGAAATAATATGTGAAAATTATATTTGCAATAATCTCGGCGATTGATATTTAAGGCATTCCAACATTTCGTCCATCACACTTGTCTAGAATTTGCCCTGAAGAAGTTCAGACAAGTTTAATGGACGAAACGTTGGAATTATTTAAATTCCAATAGCTGAGATTATTTGAAAAATAACTTTCACATATAATGATCTATAAACTTAATTTTTCAATACATTTCAAACAACGTTTAAACTCACCAACAATTCGAAATCTTGGAAGACTTGTGTCAATCAATTCAAATTGATCCTTTATCCAATAAACTGTTGCTTGAGGTTCAGCTGATACATCACATTGTAAATGTGTTGAATCACCAACTTGACTTATAGTTGCTGAAGGATCTTGATGAACTTTTGGAAATCCTCTTGGTGGAGCTAATTCATCAAAATAAACATATTATCAAGAGTTATTACGTACAGAAGAAATTAGATTACTTAAAACAATGATAAAGTAAATATGAATAAATCTCTTGAATTCATCAGTAGTCAATCGTAAATTTAGCAAAATAAATTAAGTTAAACGATAGAAAATGTCTTTTTCGCGGTGATTTAACTTTGAATTGATGTTGTATACAACTCAAAAGTAAATAGGTTCTGACAATAGGTAAACAAATATTATTGATTTCATAAAAAACAATCAATAGTACTACAGCTACTACTTATAATAATAATAGTAATACTAAGAGCAATGAGTATGAGTTAACATTTCATTTCAAATCAATATAGGATTTTTATTAGTTTACCGGTGTAATTGTTACCATCGGTTTTGTATCTGGTTATAACTGTACACAATATCTGTTGGCCAATGCCCTAATTTCAAAAAATAATTCCACCTATGTAAATATGTTTAGATAGGTAACTTATCAAATACAGTCCTTGAGCAAGTAAAAAGAAGTACAATCCATGTTGAACTAATGAAACGCTTCCTTGATTTTTTCTTCCCGTTTCATGTTTTTTTTTGTTTTCATTAGATCAATGGACGATAAAGTAATATGTTATCGGTTTTTGCGCTTTCCAATGAACAATTATACGGAAATAGAAAAAGGTAACTGGCCAGGAATTGTAGATTAATATAGCTTCTGCATCATTTAACAATTTAGAAAAGCATAGGATGTTACTTACAAAGTCCTTAGTAGTACATCCATATATGTGATAAAAAAGATTTGACAGAGTTTTGATAAGAATTAGTAGGTCATAATAAATAGCTGTAAGTGATATTACTAGAAAATATATTACGATTCATGAATGGAATGGGTGAAATAAAATTTCCTTAGAGCTCTTCACAATCTAGAATATATTTGTAAGAGTTTCTATATGAATAGACGATCAAAAATAATATTTGGTTATACGTTAATTATATTTTGGATAATGGCTAGCATAAAAATCGATAATGAGCATTTTATTCTCTTTTAGAATTATTATGCGTTTATATACCTACAATAATTGATCATTCATTGCCCTGAGTATCAATAACAGGTACAAATCATTACAAAGGTCAGTAAACAAATCTTATGTTGGCGGTTGTAGTAATTTATCACCCTAATAGATGACACATCAGCGTTCGAAACGGTAGTTACCAGTTTAGAGTAACAACATGGACATTGATACTGAGGTGAAGCTACATACAGCTGAAGAGGATCGGAAAGAAATTCGTGTATTGAATTCCACCGCCTGTCACTACATAAACGTATAAACTGTCTAATGAATTGTATAGGGTTGTATGTTCAATATCATAACTAATTTATTTGTGTTTTGCAATAGGAAATGGGTGTTTATTATTCGCTTTCCTTTGCTCATTAAACTTCACATTTATTTTTGGTGATTATTGGTGAAGAAAACATTTGTACTTCACCACGTGAATGATTACGTGTTTACTGATTCATAGGTATATATATATGGACTTCTCCGGCTTGTCATTTCTCTCACTCTCCATATATATATAAAGTTTACCGAAGTGAGTGCAAGAATAAATTGATTCCGACAAATTAATAAAAGTAGATAACAAATACTCATCTTTGTCCGTTGTTAAACACATGCATATAATAGTTGGTAGGACTGATTCTAGCTCAGGCAATATGGTTTTTTTTAGAAAGAGTTGTTTTTGGCACTTAATTAAGTTTTTTTAAGTTTTAGCCATAATGAACTTTGCCTTTTTCTATGCGTTTCAAAGTGAATTGTTGTTTTCTTTTATTATTTTTGATTTTCAATTCCCAATTTGTTTAGCTTTACCTTTCATTCGTGATATGCCAATATTTTAACAAGTAACATAATTAGATTAATCGAAATGTACTGCGACTATATATTGTACAGGTCTGATATGCTTCATCTTCTCATTGGATTATCTAGCTATCTATCAATCTATTTATCTATCTATCTATCCATGTTATTATGGAACATGGAAGATTGGATAAAGAGTTTCTGTTTTGTCAGACGAAATGAAAAGTAAAATAAAACAATAGGTTAATTAAGTTTGATTGCGCAGTTTGACTAAGAGAATGAATAAAAGATACAATGTGTATATAAATGATTATCAAAGTTATATATATTTATTTAATTCGATAGACAATTTGTTGGCAAAGCATGCGATACATTGAGTATAGAGAATATTTCTAAGCACTTAAGAAAACTTTTATTTCGGGAATTACGTGATAAATTCTAAAACAGTGAACTGACTCATTCTAAATTATCAAAAAAGTACAGGAGAATAGTCATTTGGCATATATGGTATGACACATTAAAAGCTTAAGTAATATTGCTGAAATCAAAACTTAGATTTCAGTTAAGACTTTTATCACTATCTTCTAATAAGTTTATGAAAAACAAGCCTTAGAAGAAGTTAGTTCTTATATTCAATGATAAAGACTTCATATATCTTTAATTAGGACTCGTTCATTACACCAATCATTTTGGTAATTGACTGAGCTGGATCGATCACCTTTTCAGTGCGGTCATTGGACCTTGTCTATCTTGTTACCATCAGAACTTATTGATATAATCTACTTACGCTGAAGAAAATAAATATGTCTTATCAACATGAAACTTAGATTTATGTCTTTCCAGGTAATTTTATGTATTGCTATGAAGCATTTGTCTTAAATAATTCAAACCATGTAAATGTAGATTTTTAGGTGTCTAAATTCATATGAATATTCTTGCTACTTAAATGACTAGCTAAAACTAAGAAAATCTTTAATACTATTAGAAGATTGTTGAGGTTATTAAATTTTCGTAGTTTACATCATCAGTTGACCTTTGTTAGAAAACTGCTGAAAATTAGGCAGTAAATAGTAAGTAACTTAGTATGAGACTTCTGAGTAATGTATTTCTACCACTGAGGACCTTCCAAAGTCCATTCGACCACTTTACCTCCACACTACTAAGACTGCATCCAGTGGTGTGGATTCTAGCTCAAATACCTCTCGATTCTATTGACATTTACCTGTGTTATATTAGACAATATATTGTAATGTACTGACTATGACTTCTAATTCGAACACAGAGAATAATCTATCAAAATTAGTTACCGGTTAACATATATATACATTCTTATTATTATAGATTACACTGTAATGTAAACCATTCAAATCTTTAATATTGCCATAAAAATTACAGGAAATTTAATGTTCTCCCTTGCTTTCTTTACTTCACTTTGATGAGTTTCAGCTTCTTCTTTTTTTAAAGAAAAAACAAAAAAAAATAAGTTTTTATATACACGATTTGTTTCCCAGAGCATAAATTGACCTTTTTCTTTCCAGTTCATTAACAAAGATAATAATAATAATATAAAGGAATAAAGATATGAATAATAACAGTTTATGATGATTTTTTTATTTATTTTGGTGTTGTTGCCATTGTTATACTCATTCTCTTTTCTTTTCCTTTCTCTTTTTCATTTCACTTATTTTAATATTAGAAAAGTTCAACTATTCTTTTTATTCTACATTTATGTATCGTTTTTTGTTGTTGTTGAGCTAAACAATAATAACAACAAAAAACATCCACATGAATAACTTCTAGTTGTTTATTTCTTTGTTTGTTCTCTCCCTCTATTCTTTTTTTGGGATGAAAATATCTGTTGAGTAAAAGTTACTTCTGTTTCCTTATTGATTGGTTGCATTTTTTTCCTTATGAAGTTTACATCATGGGCTGACCTCAGTTAGACAACTGTTGAAAGTCAGAAAGCACTAGACTTCTATTTTATCCTAGTATAACACTTAATATTTTTACACTCGACAACCCAACTGGAGGTCGAACTTAAAACCTTCAAGTTGTTTGAATAAAATTAATCCGTAATGTTAACTATGAAAATACAATCATATCAATAAATCACTGTTGTAACAGTTAACATTTACTTCCTGGTGATTGATGCAAATCAGTTACTTATAGAAGGTTTCGGAAGATGATTGAGTGATATCAAAAAATGAAAGAGGTTAAACATGAACATCAGCAATAATGAGGAGAGATGAAGGTTTTAGTCTCAATCGCTATTGTGATGGTGAATCAGCAGTGCTGAGGAGTTCCATACTAGGACGAAAATGTTATTGGTGGTACCAGGTTTCCAGTGGCTATCTAACTATAATCATAGTGAAGTAAACTAACTGTTTTTCGCTTTCCTTCCCGTTTTTTAGAAATAACTGTTTTTACTAACTTTTCTTAATGTTCAGTCGACCATGTATGAATGTTACATACAGGGAATAAATTCTTGCTTATTAATAATTTTAAGCCTAGGGATAGCGGCTGTTTAAGAAACTTATAGTTATTTTTCAGACATAAAGACAAATGTTTTTGATGAAATTGTTGTCATAATTTGAAATTGAAGTAATTCCAACCGTCATTCACGTATCTAATATTGAGTAGCCCAAAGAAAAGACAGCTTTTATTTACAGGAGATGAAAGTTAATGTAAGACAATGCAGACAGAAATTTCATAATGATAGACAATAACATAAGAAACAATATCTGTAACAAAACAAATAGTATGTTTTTCATTCAACAGATAGACTGAAATATTAGGAAAGTTTTATAAATGCGTATTTAACATCTACAAGTGTTTCACGTCCTATAGATAGTTTATTTGGTTCAGTTATCAAACTTTATAATGAGATAAATTACCCGGGAGAGAAGCTGTGTTCTGATTGGTAGATGTAATATTTTTAATCATTTTATATATAAAGCAATCGTCAGTATGAGGTTGTGGTGATTGTTGAGTTTTAATTGAAATCATGAAATAATCATGATTGTCACGTAACATTCTGGATCGGTTGAAGTTAAACGATAAAATCGTCACGTACCAACTCAGTGGTAAAGAGATTAAGTGTTTACGTATGAGACCGAAGGTCCTGGGTTTGAATCCTGCGTGCGGGACGGTGGGCGTGTACTTCAGAGGAGTCCTATACCAGGACGAATTGACCGTTCAGTGCTCCCAGGTTTTCAATGTGATCTTACACTGATCATTAATATCGATACGTGACAAATACTGTATAAATATATTATTGATAAAGAATAATTCTTTAAAACATCAACCTTATTATAGAATTGATGCTCTTTCAGTGATTATAATATTTTTCTAAATATAATCCGTCAGATTTCTACACTCTTAGAGAGTAGCAGGTAAACATGAAAACTAGGTCAATGAATCAACTAAGAATGTTTAAATCAAACATTTATCAATTATTTAAATGAATTTTTATCATGTCCACTTATAAGCTGAATATTTTTGTTAAAAGCCTGATAGTATAGTAGTGAATCCATAAAGACTAAGAACTTGACTTTTAAGTTTGTGAGAACAATTTAGAAATGAATGATTTTTATTCATTATCACATAAAACAATTTTATGAAATATCTTTATTCAGTGATAAGAACGTTGAAATTTATTAAGAAAGCCATTCTTTTTATTGTTTTAAAATAAGAATGACAATTCACTTGGTATTGTTTGTTTGAATCTTCCCATTGACGTTTAGCACTGCAACTGGTCAGTCTCTAATTGGCATATGTGCATACTGTACCTATTGCATCGATATAGCCTGAATTCACAAGCATTATAAGCAAAGATGGTTAGTGGTTAGCAGTGGAATCCAGTTTGACGCGCGTTCCGTCCTACTTGGGACTGGTCAGCTGGATGTACCTGCATCTCAGATTTGATGTTCACTCTGAGACTCGAACCCAGTACCGTTCGCTTCAAACGTCATCACGTTATCCAATCGGCCACTGACTCCTGATAGCCACTTGCTTGTGCAATGGGGTGAAGTTTGAATTCACTTAGTATTGTTTGTTTGAATCTTCCCATTGATGACAGTGCTTAACTAATTGCGTTCCCTTTTTTTCTACATAGATTTCTACATTGATATAACATGTAAGCTATTCAGTTTTCATTTTAGTTTACTTTGAATAGAATAAACTCATTGAATGATTGGTAAGCTGATGAAGTAGAAATGATAAATTAGATAACAATTTTTAGTTATGTTGATATAGAGACAGTTGTGTTTCATATATAAAATCTTAACTCTTCAGCGATTGCACTAATATAGATTATCTAGAAACGATTAATGTTGTATATAGAAATTTTTGACTCAAATTTATGGTTCAAAAATAATTATTCAACATATTAATTTATACTTAGATAGGAAAACTGGTAATAGGTCTCAGAAAATCAATAAAACCCCTAGAACTACCTCATTCCATTAACAAATTCATTCAAATTAAGTGAGAAATACCTTGATTAAATTGTAATATCAAAAAACCATTTACAGATTATCGAGTACTTTCATCTTAACCCAGCGAATTATTACGTTTTTAAATATAAGTATCAATTTTAACAGTTGAATTCATGAATCAATCTAAGATAGACCATCATTTGAAAAATGGAAGAACTATATGACAGTTTCGTTCACGTATGGAACTCCTCAACCGTGCACATTAACGATTCCACACTGAGGACGCGAACCGAGGACCTTCGATCACACGCGTAAACGCTTAACCTCTAGACCACTGAGACAGGATTCAACGGTTTCAATAAATTTGACTGTTAAAATTACCATAATCTCCACAAAATTCCCATTATGATTATAAGTACTGAAGCTTTAAATAGAAATTGAGTTTATTGTATATATGTATGATGAACGTTTTGGATTCAGAATACTGATATCAAAATAATCCAATTGTATTTCTATCATTTATATGTTGAATAGATTGACCAAGGTTTAGTTTGTAATCTAATACTTTTAATAAATGAGACAATTCTATTATCCTTCCTTATATTTATTTAGTTAGTTAACTAGTTTATCTTTTAATTCAGTAAACCATGTAAATTTATTTTATTTAAGAAGAAAACTTCTTAATGAAACAGTCTGAAGAAAACACTAAACAGATAAACTACTTGTATCTTATTAAAATTTGAAACCAGGAAAAAAATAGGTGGGATTTCTTCCTTTTTTTAAGAAAAAAAAACAGCAAAATTTCGTATTTAATTTTCTTAAATTTAAGACTATTCAAATAAAGTGAATGATGACTGACTTGGCAAATTAATAACCGTATTAATAACGTAAAAATAAAAAGATGAATAAAAAAAGAAAAGTAGAAGAAGAAATTTAATCATATTGAAATGCGTAAATAAGGTGTAGATATTTTAGATAATTAATGAGAATAAGAAACAGAGAGAGAGGGGGAGGGAGGTAGGGGAGGGAGGGAGACTGAGTGCACGAATGGTTGAATAAGAAACAAGTGGGTTAATTTGTTATATGATTACTTTTTCGAATGAATGAATTAATATATTTGCATATATATATGTCATTGTGCTTATGAGCAAAAGACTTGAATATTGTATATAAAATGCTTTAGTATAAGTATAAAAAAATATTTAAAGTAGTAAGCGTTTAACTAGAGTAAAATATTTTATTATATTATATAGTGTACAGCACCGATTAACAGCACAGATTCATCGTAAAATATCAGAAATCACTGTCAGTTATTAAACCCTAGGATTAGACTCATTGGCAATATTCATCAACAATCTCAGAGGAGGTCGAAAACAGGACTTTTAAATCTTTCAGTAAACATATAACTATCAGAACATTGGGTGAATATCTAATGGTTTGTAATTTTTCAACTTTAATCGAATCGTGACATTACGAAACTACTGGGAGCAGTGGGTAACTTCTTCAACCTCTACATGATCAAGCCTTACTAGAACTCCAAGAATTACATCTCCAGATTAATCTGTAATAAGTACATGACCCTAAGTTACTTTCGTTCATCTACTAATCCATTTTAAAGTATTTTTTTAGTTATTCGTTGTAGATAAAAGAAAAAATTAAATGGTCGTGACAACACATACATAAAGACACATACAAGCACATATATAAGACTTATGGATGACATACTGTCAATCTTTATATAAAAGGTCAAACCTTACATATGGATGTTTTGAACAGCAAAAAGAATTTTTAAAAAATCTCTGTAATCGAAAATTATGGCTAAAAGAAATGTTGGCTAATAACTAACATTTAGTATTAATGCTTTCAACCTTATTCATATTATGTTTCAATTCATTTCATAGTACTATACATATATATAAAGAGATGTTTATAGTAAATAGATGAACCACAGTGAAAATGAATAGAAAGGAAGACAATATAAACTAAATAGTTGAGAAGAAACGATGAAAAAAACACGAAGGAGAAAAAAACAGCATTGACGAAACAAATAAATGAACAAAGGAGAGAAAAGGTTAAAAAAAGTGGATCAAAGAATATTAGGCATACTATTATTTTGATAATCATAATCATAATGGTAACATTAATAAGGTCATTGTTTTGTTTGTTCATAAGAAAAAAGCATTCAGATTGAATAGGAATCTTTTTTCATTTAGAAGTTAGACGATGTGCATAAATGTTTTGTTATTATTCCTGTTTTGTTTGGCAAAATTCAATGAAATCTGAGAAACAAGAGTGAAGATTCATTTGCTCTTAGTTTGATTCTATTTTCTTTTTTAAAAATTCTCTAATGGAATATTAAAAGGTTAGACAAGTCAACAATTGTGTGCCAATGTAATGTGCATACAGATCAAATGTATAATCAACTGTAGGTTAGGCTATATTTGCAAAGTTTGCAGTCTTCTAATAGTTAGTGTTAAGCACTGAACTAAGTAGCTCAGACAACAGGGCGTTGGGTGCTCAAGGTGTTGGGTGTTGAGTTTGAGTGATAGTGTGAATATTAGTAATGAGATTCAGTTACTTCTGGCTGATGAGTCTCAAACGAGCATCATGGACTCTAATATTAGCCACTACCAAATTTCACTATCGTTACGGATGTTGATAAAGATTCCATTCGGACGTATTTATATACAGAGTAATCACAAAGGACGGAGATAATCGCAAAGTTTATAGATAAAACAAATTGAGCATTGGGTAGAAAATTAACAGTAAACGAATTTTTGTGATATCTAAATGGATGGAAAATTGTATTTTTGACGTTTTGTGACTTCATGTAAACCGCTTTTTCAGAGTAAATAAATAATCGACAGAATAATTACAAGGAATATTGAAAACGTACAAAAACGAAAGCTTTTCATAAGACAACTACCACTCTAAGAAACGTTTTAGTTTGAATAGAAGATAAAATTCAGTACACTTCCACACAAGGTTTTGTCTACAGATTGGGTTGTGTCCGTTGTGATACGTCCTATATTCGGGAGTCTTCCCATAAAATTTCGACTCGTACCAAGGAACACTTAAGTTATACAAAAAGATCTCTAACAATCCTGTAGAATTGGAAAATTTACAGGTTAAATCAGCAATAGCAGTACATGTTATTTTCAATAATCACCAAATTAAAAATGACAAAATAATTCAGAAAAGCTTTTCCAACTATAAAGAGAGGTGACTGGCCGAAGCTTTTAACATAATGCTAAATCCCTCTACCCTCAATAGGAAAGAAGGTGTGAATATTCATCCAACCTGGTACCGTTTATCCAAACAACTACATTTGACCTTATTTGTTTTTCACACAATCTACAAACACACACCTAATTTCATCCCTACTACTTCCTACAGCAAGTGCATACATCCCCACATTCCGACGCACAAATTAATACAATAACAGGTTATATAAACTCACCCTGACCAAGAATATCTTGACTCTGACATATTCAGACGTATTATGCCTATGATTGTATTAAAAATATTTTGCATTGTATCCCTTGTACTATTTAACCTTGTTGATCAGAAGGGGTTTTGTGGAGATCCCAGTATTTTTCATAGTTGAAATCATGAGTCAATTGAAGCTAGACAACAAGGGAAAAACCTGGAAGCACTGGACGGTCGTTTCGTCCTATTATGGGACTCCTCAGCAGTGCGCATCCACGATCCTGCACTTGCGAGATTCAAACCCAGGACCTACAAGTCTCGCGCCGGAGCACTTAACCGATAGACCACTGAGCCTTGTGTTAACCTTGTGTCAATTTAATGTCGGCTGTTTATTTACTCTGAAGAAGTGGCTTACATCAAGTTACAAAACGTTAGGAATAAAATTTTTCTACTAATTAGGCTATAACAAAAATATATATTTATTATTATAATTATAATTAAAAATTGACCATAATTAAAAATTTCAGTTTCCAAAATGTTAGGGATAAGTGACATGAAGTTGAACAATTGTTCAGAGAGAAATAAACTGTAGATTTTTAAATAACTTTTGTTCCGTCAACTAAAACATAAGAATCTCTGCACTAAAGTTCTGTCTTAGTTTGAGACGGCTCAGTAAAGTGAGTTCAGAAAGTTACACTACCTTTAACCCAAGACATACAATTTATGTAAATAGCATAATATTATTTGTTCACTGTTCCGAAATTCTATAGTCTATATTTTAAACCACCATTCAAATATAATAATGAAAAACTTCTATGGACTTATATTGATGATGAGTCTTAAAACAGAACCAAACAATAAGCTAAAGCGCTTAAGTTTTTAGCTGATGTTTATAACAACTAGAATGTGCCAAAATCTCACAAAATCATGTGGCCTAATGACGAGTATAGGTTGTTAACTTTTTCCAACATTTTGGCGGGATTTTATTCCTTCTCACAGATTTATTTATTTAAACATAAAAATATTGGTACAAACGGGCACCAGATATATATGCGCCGCACAAATCTCATTTGATTTGTATGAGGGCTGCGATACTGCCCATTTGTCCAAACTGAAGCAGGTGGTTTTCTTAGGGGGCCACACCCGGAGTCTTTGGCCTAAAGGTCTGATCCACAGGACAGTGGAGCCTCGTTAGGCGATGCATTCCCATGGTAGCCGTGAACAACAATTGACTTATACGCCACGTATTCCCTCAGGATACTCGAGACCATGTTCACCATTGGTTTGGAATCAGGGCTTTCCAACTCCCCTAGGTGGACCCTCTGTGTCCACCAACCCGGTTAAAGCGCCGGACATTCTCTTTTCGTCCTCTCAATTTCGTAAACAACACCCCAGACACGAGAAAGCAGTGAGCAGGACTTCCCTGACAGAGGCTATATACGCGTGGCCATGTGAGAGCATTTCGAGAGGGAGAGCGGACTCTCCTCACTCTCAGCCGTAACAAGGCATTTGGGGACTACGGTAAATGATAAATTGACAATTCCCCCAGATGTAAATTACATATTACATTATTAAACCGGCACAATGAGAATATGAGAAAGAAATCCAAAATAAAACTCAGGACATTTAATTAATTCAGACAATAAAGTATCGATTATACATTTATAGAACCATTTGACCTCTAAAAATATAATCATTAGTGAAAACTGAATTATTTCTAAAAGGATCTAATTTTAACAAATGTGAACAAAAAACATTTTTATATGTGGAATCCCATTCTTTTTACAATAAACATGTCGGATTCAGACAAGACAAAAAGAATATAGTTCTTTCCTTGAAACGAAAAAGTGACAAAAACATGAAAGCAACAACTCAATAGACATATATATATATATATATATATATATATGCGTACAACAGATAAATAATATTTATTGAAACAGTCTTTTTGATACACTTAGTATAGTTTGTTTGAATCTTCCCATTGATGTTTAGGACTGCAACTGGTCAGTCTCTAATTGGCATATGTGCATACTGTGCGTTTTGCCTCCATATAGCCTTAATTCACAAGCATTATAAGGAGAGATGGATAGTGGTTAGCAGTGGAATCCAGTTTGACGCGCGTTCCGTCCTACTTGGGACTGGTCAGCTGGATGTACCTGCATCTCAGATTTGATGTTCACTCTGAGACTCGAACTCAGTACCGTTAGCTTCAAACGCTTTCGCGTTATCCACTCAGCTACTGAGACCTGATGGCCACTTGCTTGTGCAATGGGGTGAAGTTTAAATTCTTTTAGTATTGTTTGTTTGAATTTTCCCATTGATGTTTAATACTCTAAGTGATCAGTCTCTTATTGGCATTTGCGCTAATGTGCGTATTGCCTCGATATAGCCTGATATAGCCCGATATAGAGTGAACATCAACTCTGAGACGCAGGTACATCCAGATGACGTGTTCCAAATAGGACGAAACGCGCGTCCTGAATTCCACTGCTAGCCACTATCCATCTTTGCTTATAGGTCTTTTTGATAGTTTAATCCCCTAAATGTTACATAGTTCATATAATTATTCCTAAACTATTTAATTTGTTGTGGTTTTATGGTTCAGTTTCCATTTCTTTATTACTTTATTGAAATGAATAACTCTTAGTGAGAATTTTCAATTATATTGTATAGAATTCTTGAATATTTTTAAACACTATATATCGTTAGGTTCGTAAGCTGATCGTAGTTTTTAGGCTTATTCAATGATCGAATATTGCCGATATTGGTGATATGATAACGTCATACTGTCTGGAACACTATTTCGTTGAGGTCATGTCATGTTATTCAAATTACGTGGATAGCGATAAAACAGAAAACAGTTATCTTAGACACCGAGCATAAAAGTCATACTTTCGAATAAACCAGGGTCTGGTGGTATTAAACTGCCCCTCCCCCAAACCATTATCTATAGCAAATTTGTCTTCTCACGACAAAACAAGTGTTCAGTAAAGTCAACCACAAAATTACGCATATTTCACCTTGAGACACAGATTTCCGGCGATGTTGGTGAATTCTGAAGATTAAAACTCAAATGAATTCATAACCACTCTCGAAAATGTTATGTACAATCGCCCTTAAAAAGTTGTCGTTCGAAGTCTCAATCCCAGGCTGACAGGGTACAAACTACGTTACGTCTTTTAAGAAAAAGAATCATTCTTGTAACAGAAAAGGACTGGAAGTTAGCACATTTGTGACTATTATTTCTTAAAAAAGAATGTATGATTTTATAACTGAGTTACATTACCTTCTTTTTAAGTCCTAAAGCTTTTATTTACCTTTTGAATCGTTATTTGGTTAACAATAAGCCGATTATGATGAGGACACTTTTGATAATGAAATTTATCAGTTGAAATATGTTCAGATGTAAACATACTTAATGTCTGTGGTGGATAATTGAGTTTCTAAATGTCCAGCAAGATTTGACTAACATTTTTGGGTTTTCGGTTGTACGGATCGATACATATGAAGTGGTTTAATAATGATGTGTAACTGATTAGAACGATAGTCTTAATTAAGCTTGTTTGATGCAAAACATTTCATAGATTCAACTTCCAAACTAAATCATGATTAATTCTACCGTTTTAATATATATATATATATATATATATCAATAATTTCAATTGAACCGTGTTGGATGTGTGGTAATTACCCATCGATGACAATCGAAGATAGTTGTGCGATATCGTGAATTAGTTGGAGTTAGACATTAACACCGTTAGATCCCTCCTCAATGGTCTAGAGGTTAAGCGTTCGAGTGAGACTGGGAGTCCTGTGTTCGAGTTCTACATGCGGGATCGTGAGTATGCACTGCTGTTGAGTACCAAACCAGTACGAAATGAACGTCCAGTGCTTCCAGGTTGCAGTGGTAGTCTTAAATTGATCGATTCACGATCCCCATCAAATCTCAACAATCTCCACAATCATGTATTGATGATTTTGATTTTGGTGTTTACTATTTCAAACTATTAAGTTATTATGATCAGAAAACTTTGATTCCATTAATTCTCATATTCTGTTCCATTCCATACACTAAACAAAAGCAATGAACTTGAAAGCAACAATGGTAAGGCAAAGCTGGAATATGTTAGTTTTTTGAGAAACATTTGGTCAAGTTATTAAGGATTTTTAGTCAAAATCTAGCATTTGACTGTAAGAATTATCAGATATATGTTGAGTTTGTTCGTAAAGCAATTCAACTGGTCACATAACTAATGAGACATATATTTCATTCTGCTCAATTGTTACTTAATAGTACAATGCAATTCTAAGTCGTTATTTTAATTTCTTATTAGCAAATTTACAATTAATTGTTTCTTATCATTCTATTTAGAGACTCTACTACCATATCTGATGATCAGAGGGATATACATAGATTGCTTATTGTTGCTTTTGTAACGAAACTCTTAATTTTAGTTCTTTGTAAATTGTTTATTATAATTTATAATAAGTTAAATAGAAAAAATGGTTAGCAATAAGAAAAAAAATAGTCTGATTTGTCTAGTGATAATACTTAGTTGTTTTCATAAATTCTTCAGGTATCCAATGTAATTTGTATGTACAGTTAGTTATCTAATCAAATAAATATGGAATATAATGAAACTGTTACATAGTTAATTGTAAAGTGGAGACCAATTTTACACATTGAAAAAAAGTCGTTTGTAATGAAGTAGGGTAGTTTTAGTCTTTCATGCGTATGTACTGAATATTCTGAAGCATATTAGAATATAGTTCAAAGAACAAATTTCCTTACTTCAGTAAAGTTCTATTCTTTCATTCAATACAATGAATTCACTTCATTCCACACTTGTTTATCATTCTTGTCTCTATGATGTATAGATTAATGTGGAGACAATAATTGAAACACTGATTGGATAGAAATTTTTCTTTTCTCTCTCTCACCTTTTTTTATATTTTACTAATTGTCATATTTATCTTAATGTAACATTGAGAATAATTCATTTATCTATGTACTTAGATTGTAGAAATGTTAGTGGTTGGTTATATTTCAGTAGCACAGATAATGAAGATTTTAATCTGATATAAATTGTACGCTTAAATTCAAATGTTGGGGCAAAATACCAGGGTTAAGGGAGTTGTAAAATATAATTTTCAGTGTCTTTTTTTTTACAAATTCATGAACAGATTAAATATAATACTATTTATCAGAAAGGGGGTTTTGAGAAGATTGTAATGATTTAATAATCAAATTCATAGGTCGATTAGAGCTAGACCAGAATGGAAAACCAGTGGAGTTCAACTGTGTCCGTTTTGAGGCAGTAACTCACTGAAGATAATGGTGGGCGGTGGATTAGTTGAAGTTAGACATTAACACTGTTGGATGCTGGATCAGTGGTCTTCAGTTTAAACGTTTGTGCGCGAGACTGAAGGTCCTCGCATCGAATCTCGCGAGCAGGATCGTGGATGCTCACTGCTGAAGAGTCACATACCAGGGTGAAATAGCCGTCCAACACCTTCAGGTTATCTATGGTTTTCTAGATTTAATGACTCATGAATTCAACTATTATATTACTATTTACATCAATCACTTTATAAAACGTTTTCCAAATTACAGGTTTATATATGAATTAAAAGCTTGGATTTTATTTAATCGTATATATTCGATCTAAAATTGTGAACTGTTATTACTGAATACGTAAGTATTCATGAAAACGCCACCTTTCAGATGTGAAGTTTCTCAAATTCTATTAAGAAACATGTTTACATATAAAAAGGTAACTATATTTTCTAGGGTATCTCAATGAGTAGAAATTTGTATTCCCAACATTTCGTGACTTAATACGATTCGCTTCTTCATAGTAAATAAATGAATAACCTAAATAAATTAACACTAGTTTAAAAAACGACTAAATCCTTATGTACAAATGATACTCGTGTATTTCTGCTTATGTGCACGAAAGTGAAAGTATATCTTATCCAATTATTTACTTGAACAGAATTCACCAATTACTATATCGTAATTTGATAAAACGTCTAACGTTCAGATGAATCGACTATATCAAATTTTGTATCTTTAATTCAGTTATCTGAAGATTTTGATAAGACCGTGTGTTGTAGTGTGTTATGAATATGGGGCTTAATTGGTAACGATTTTTCGGGTCGTGATTTTATTTTTCGACATCCAAGTATTTGTTATTCTTGATAATCTTATACAACCTTCAAAACAGGTTGAATTTACAACTAATAAATTGATTTAGTAGTTCGATTCATAAGTCAATTAAAGCTAGAGCACCATAGAAAACCTGAAAGCACTGGACGGATGTTTCGTCCTACTACGGAACTCTTCAGCAGTGCGCATCCACGATCCTGCTAGCAGGATTCGAACCGAGGACCTTCGGCCTCGCGCAAGAACGCTTAAACTCCAAAACACTGATCCAGCATCCAACAGTGATAATGTCTAACTTCAACCAATTCATGGTGATCTAGCTTAAGTTGACTAATGAATTTCACTACTGAATTACTACAATCTCCACAAAAACCTACATCCGATAATAGTAAATTGATGCTGACCATTTATATATCATTCGTCTACTTCTATAAATTTCCTTCGCAACATTCAGATGTTCTAATCAGTGTCTTTAGAAATCAGTACTTCTTAAAGTTTAGTATACAATATATCAGTTAAGATTAAAAATTGACTGCAGTTTCACAGTTTTGGTGAATGAATATTTTAAAATGACAGATAATCGACTTTTTAATCAACCAACACAATTTAAAACTTGTAACTGAGGAGAATGTGTAATTTACCTGGTAACAAAAAACATTACTGGTTTATTTAATTATTATCCTTCAATTTCCTTAAGCACAAGAGATTTGAATATAGGCTTTTCACAGATAGTTGATAACTCACAATGTTTAGAATAGACTTTTCCGTACTTTATGAAAAAAAGTTTTGTTAGAGTATTAATGTTCTATAAATCGTTTTTTGACTATGACCAATTCATTTATCATTTTGTCATTCGAACACTAAAGTTCAGCTACATAAAAAGTCGTTTTAACTACAAAATGTAAGTATTAGTGGGGCAGAATTTATTGTAGTTTAAATACATTACAGGCACTATTTCTTCCTCTTAAATTTCCCTGAGATTGAGAATCAAAGAGCCCCAGGTAGCATTGCAAAATTTCTATTTACCAGTTTGCAACTCTTGAAATTCTAAGTTGTAATAGAATGTGTGATCCAATCTTTATATATCTTAATGAACACAATATCTTTAGAACTCTGAAACGGAATGCAATGTTCCATATCTAAAACATTGGCCAGTTTGTAATCGCAATGCAAAATGTAAAATGAATGTATACAAATGACTTAATTAAGCAATAATCGTAATAACTGGATATTAATTTCTAAATTGGTCTTTCCGGGTTCTAGTGAACATCCATGACTAATGGAGTCCAGCAAAGTTAAGTTTTGGATAGGCATCACCAATGGTATTAGTTAAGGATAGTTTAATATCATATATTGGCCAATTCATAAGATAGGGACAACTAGATTCCGACCAAATGATTCATTAGTATCATACTCAATATCGAATCTGGTTGTTTGTATGATGACGAGGGTTGTGGTTAAGTATTTCTAGGCACCTAGAAATCATAACTAGATTGTTGTTTATTTTCCTCTAGTTTTCATAGTCGGCTCGTTATTGTTACTTAATGGTGAGAACTGTGTTAAAATGCATCAAGGCTTTAAGTCTATTATTGTCGACTAAAAGATAATCACGAAAGCAGTTGGCTTGCAGTTAAATCGTCAATCTTCAACAGAATACTTTTTTAATATCAGCTAAGTAATTGTCATTAGAATAACCTGATATTTCCGTTTCTTTTAAACAATTCACAATTTGCTTAAGAGACACTGTTTTCGTACAGGATTTAGAAGAAAATCAATTAATACTAAGTGAAGGAAGAATGAAGGTTTAATTATTATTAATCTTGTACTGAACATCAATGAGCTCATCTTATCTGTCAATCCCAATGACCTTGTTTGTATGTGTGTTAATGCGTGTACTTGAACATACTCCACTTTCATTATTGTTCAAACTTTCATTTTATGTGGCGTGACTAAATCATTTTTATGTATACATACATACATACATACACACGCACTCTTTTCATATAAAACAATAAAATGAGTAGCCGAAGATGAACGAGAAAACAACAAAATTTCCTTTTCATTATCTACCGTTAATGTCATGAAATGTTAATCACACAAAAATTCAGTTCATCTAAGTGAGAAGAAAACAGAAAGTTTTTTTTTGGAAAAGGTTTATCTATTGTTTTTTTTTTCTAGTTTTGTTCTGAAAAAGGAAATTTACTAAATACTGTTTTTTAGTGATAAGTGTTTTAGGTTTTACTTCAAATTCTATTGTACTGATGAGATAAAATGTGAGTCTTTCAAATTTTAATTTAATCAACTATGTTGGAAAGGTAAAATGTATCTAGAGATTGTATAATATTATGTAAGAACCTATGTTTGAGTGAAGGTATTGGATTTTGGAATGATGGTTTATCGTTTACAATAATACCCTTCATCTGTTTCATTATGAACACCCGGCTAGTTCTGCAATTTTTCATATTATAAGAGTGGCTCAAAGAAACAATGAATATAATAAATGAGTTATCTCTATCCCTATTTGTAAAATAAAAGTTCTTTCTAGAATGTAAATTAGGGAAAACTTTTTTTTCCCGTTTAGACCACCATGGGTTTAGGGTCGTTTAGAAAAAAAAATAAAATTCGTGAAATTATATATTGCACAGAATCGATATATTTGTATCTGCATAACATTACTGAAAACAGTGAATTCGGAACCACTATGCGCTTATAACGTACATCATTATTTGAATTGCAGGGGAATCATTTTCATTTGAAAACAGCCTTTTCGATATATATATATATATATATATATATATATATAATGCCAATGACAAATGACATACAATTTTCCATCTTTTACAGAATCTATCAACTACAATACTAGTATGTTTGGCAACAATTAAACATGAAGTCAGATAGCCGTGAAACTAACTTTCCAAAACATATATATTTACATAAGCTATCTATAATGTTCATAAGGTAACAGGAGGATATTCTAGAAAAACATATATATATATATATATGAGTTTCCTATGAATTTTTTTAAACGTTCACTTCAATGAAGAGAAGAACTCTAAACTAGAAAAAAAAACTGACCAGATGCAAAGTTTAGTTCCATTCAACTATCCCACTTCAATCATCACCATTACATTTTAAACGCAGTAAAAATTGTTTGGACACAGCTGTAAATTTGAAAATCCTGTTGTGTATACTTCTCTGTGAAGTGATATATATGTTAAATGTAAGGAAATTGAGCTAGGCGAACTGAGCTGGGAAGTGACGTTCTAGTTCATGTTTATTGATGTTAGTACTCTCTTAAAATACGAAAAACTGACTTATTAGACAACGTAAACATTAAAGACCAGAAGGACATTTTTATACGTCAACAGTCTAACCAAAGGAAATTGAATTTTTCAGCAGTTTTTAATTATTTAGTTTTCAACAATGTATCAAGCACAATCTAATGGCTATCTTTGAAATTACTATGGTAAATTGTTAGTCTGACCAGTATTTGTAGTACTTTTGATAAATTGTTGCCATTAAGAAGCAAATTTGCAACTTCTTTATTTATTATATTACTAGTTGAACCCGTTAAGTTCACTAACATTGTAGACTGTATATATGTGCAGTTAGCTACTGACCACTTTATTTTAGCCTCTATCTAGTTCAATACATTTAAATCTGCTTATTGACAAGATAAAGTTGTGTGCACAATTTGATGCTGTTTCAGTGGTTTTAAGATTAGGAGATCACATTGAGGTAAAAAATATTCGGTTTGATTTCTGTTTGTACCATCAGGGTGTATCGTTCCAAAGTCTCATACTATTACGAAAGATCTGTCCGATTGTAACTGGCTTTCAATAATTATCTAACTAACATCAATGCGTGATCTAATCTATGAAAAAAAATCAAGTTAATCTTTACTGGTTCTAGGTATATGGAGAATATTCATATACATACTGTTCTCGATCATTTCGTTTATCCATTAAATTGATTTTTCTAAAATGTATGTTCGTTTCACTATGTAATTTATACCTACTTACACAAGTTTCCCATACTGTTCTCTGCATTTGCCAATATAGTCTATAAATTGTCAAATCAAATTAAACATAATGACCATTCTTATTTGTGTGACAAGTTAAACAAGAGAAAACTGATTATTTTAATGAAATTAAAAGAAAATTATTTGATAATTAAAAATTGTTTTCATTCAGAGATCTTTTCCATTAATTGACAGATAATTCTCATTTAAACATTAAAAATTAAAAACACAAAGTTCAACAAAGGGATCTCTTTTCAATGAATTTATTATCAAGCTGTACCATCCATGAGCTTAAACCAGAACTAAATGTACAAAAGAAGTACGTCTTATCGTTATCGTTACCATGGCCCTATTAATATCATTATTACTACATTCCCCTTTACTTATGTCTTATATTCTCATTATTTTATTGATGAATACTCATCGTATCACCTCATTTATTTTTACACCTCTATGACCTTTAATGACCTTTAATTATGGTACCAAAAAACATTTCATCCATTTTAATTGTCTTATTATATACACTAAATCTATTGTTATTACTCGTATAACGTAATCTAGTATGATAATCTTTCCATTACATCATCCTGATTACTCATGTTCACATTTCCTCACGGAATTAGTACTTTTCATATATATACGATTGTACAACTTGATAGTAAATTCGTTGTACAGAGGTTCCTTCGTTGAACTTCGTGTTTTTAATTTTTCCATTAATATCATTTTCTCAATAGAACATACTTAAGGTTTCATGTAAGAAAAAACTATTAAAGTCAGCAAGAAAGCTGGTAGTTATAAGGAACATTTTATACTTTTATTAATATAAAGGGCTTTTAAAATGAATTATTAATTATTTCTAATGGTAACATGTTTTAATATGTTAAATATGTTTTAAATGTTAATAATGAGCATTGAAAAATCTTAGTAATAGAACTGCAATTAAAAAAAGTTTTGTTCTCAAAATATTGATTATTCAGAGAAACTTTATATAGTTGAATTCATGAGTCAATTGAAGCTAGATCACCAAGGAAAACCTGGGACGGCCGTTTCGTCTTATCGTGGGACTCCTCAGCAGTGCGCATCCACGATCCCGCCTCGCGAGATTCGAACCCAGGACCTATCAGTCTCTTGACTGTCATTAGTTAACGGATTTTATTAGTAGGCTATTTTGTGGCTCTCCCAGAGGCGTTTCTATCATTGTATAAATAAGCTTGATTTGTGTGCTTATTGACCTCGTATTTTCTGGGTGCTCGTAGAATACATCCTATACGTCTCATCAAGTATTCTGGATCTAGTTAGCAGGGCCGGAGAAAATGGATTAGAATAGCCTATCGTTTCACTGTGTCATCAACCTTCGTCCCGTTTATTGGGTAAAGTGAACTCATAATAGCATCAAGCATATCAAGAAAGGACTTTTATAAGATTGAAAAAAATTCAGAAATTTGGTCAAAATTGTGAAACTAACTAAATGTTTACAAGCAATCAAATCGTTTTAGAACTACAAGTCTCATACTAGGATAAAGTAGTTATTATTTGTTTTCAATTTTGTACTGACATCATAACTGAAGTCACTCTGTGACTAATGTCACCTCAAAATACGAAAAGTTTCTACTTCACTACTAATATTTAAAAGGAGAAATTATCACATATTGAACTGTATAAATCACACAAAGTCGACAAATGTGATATAAAATAATAAATTGGTTTTCATTATTGAAAAAAATAATAAGATACAACCCCTATAAGTGAAAGATAGATGGTGTCTGTTGATGGGATCCAGAAAGCGCATTTCGTCTTATTTAAGACTAGTCAGCAGGATGTACCTGGATCCCAAAGTTGATGTCCAGTCTGGATCTTGAATCCAGTGTCCTTCGCTTCAATCGCCATCGCGTTATCCACATCAACTCTGGAATCCAGGTACATCATGTTGACGAGTCCCAAATAGGACAAAACGCCAGCCCTGGATTTCACTGCTAACCACTTTTTATCTCTGATTATAAGACTCACAACTTAAGATAATATCGCGGCAATCCACATAGGATGCACATATTATCATTAAGAGACTGATCAGTTACAGTCCTAAGCATCAATGTGAAGATTCAAACAATCAATACAAAAATAAATTATAGCATGACGATTATTATTTTTTTGGTGAAAATTTATCTTAGAAACTATGTTTTGTTTTACGGATTAAGTGAAAAAAAATCTGAGAAATTTGTTCATTATTCAATTTGTTACAGTCTGATATATTTTTTTCTTTTTTTAAAAATGAAAATTAGGAAATGAAATATCTTTTTTTTGTCCTGTCTCTCATTTTCTATCAAAATCTGACAAATTCACTAAATGATTATGAAAATATTAATTGAAAACATGAAGATTCTCATGTATGTAAATGGTTTGATAAATAGATTTGATTAAAGGAAATAAAGTTCTAGAGATTTATTCTAATAGTTGAATACATGAGTCGATCTAAGCTTGACTATCATTGAAAACCTGGAAGCACTGGATGGTCGTATCGTCTTGGTATGGGACTTCTAAGCAGTAAGTATCCACGATCTCGATTTGAATAATCTTTACTGAATAAGATTATCATTAAAAATTTTGATTTCAGAACGACTCAAGAAAAAGAAATAGAATATTTCACTGAATGATGAATATCTTGGAGTTCATTTTAAATAAGTAATAGTAATTAATTTTCGGAATAGCCTAATCCAAGGATTGACATATCTGGATAGCTTAATTAGATCTAATGTTTATAGAGATATTTATTTCAGTTTAGACTGGAATTTATTTCATTCTACAACACCAATTGTATTAGTTGTGACTGAAATAATTTAGTAGTTAAGTGAATGAATAAATGAGTTAATATCAGATAATACTTCGGTAGTTTATTTAGATTCATTAATGTAGCTCATTTATCAGGTAAAAGCTCACATAATTAATCCTTAAACGAATTTTTGAAATAAAAGCCTGTTACCTTATATGATTAATAGAACAAAAGTGTGTGTCTCTCTGTTGAGAATGGTCCCTAATAAATAACAGTCAAAAATTTTAATCATAGGGCTACCTAGTCAAGTTTAAAGTTTTGGATATCAGTGTAACTTGTTAAATATCAACTTTAAAATATCCTAATTTTCAAAAAAAAAACAATAATAAAGTTTGACATACGCAGAGATCACGAGTCGATGTAAGCTAGACCACGATTGAAAACCTGGAACCACTGAACGGCCGTTTCGTCCTAGTACGGAGATTCTCAGCAGTGCACACCCACAATCCCGTACTCGGGATTCACACCCAGAACCCTCAGTATCACGTGAATGCTCAACCTCTAGACAACTGAACCAGCATCCAACAGTGTTAATTTCTAACTTCAACCAATTCATCGTATTTTATGACGATCTTCCGCCGTCTTTGGTGGATAACTGTCTCATACCCGACACGGATAGGACTCTACTGGTCACGGCTTCTCACTAGAACTCCAAGAAATTCATCTTGAAGCTTAGATCGACTCTTGAATTCATTTATTAAAAATGCTACTTCAACTATGATGACGACAATAACCATGTATGCTTTGATTTACTCTTGTATTATAATTATATTTCTTTTCCCTTTGGTCATATATTTTTATATTAAACAGAATATACAATGAATAAATAAGATCTTTGAATATAATAAACGTTGAAAATGTTTACTTCTATTCTTTATGTACCCTTAGATTTCAACATAGATACACATCTATAATTCATTTATTATAATAGATTTGTATTAATAAAATTCCATGAATTATTTAATACTACTTATTAGTTTAGATGAATAGTTAATCATTACTGAATATTAATCGGGTTCCTTTTTGTTTTGTTTTACAGTAGTATAGTTTCGTTTTAGGGTTGTATTAACATATATTATATATATTAGATTATATTATTATTAACATATAACAATATTGGCTCGAATATCAGTTATTCTTTAATTCTCTGTAAACAAATACCAACTTTGATTTTCTATACAAACAACAGTAACCTTTTCCTTTTTGAAGAAAAAAAGGGATTGTATTCGTAAATATTTTATTAGAAATCCCAGAAGGATGATCAACAATTTGAATAGAGTAGAGAAATATTTCTTTGATACCTGTTTTATCGGTTAATTGGAAAACATGTGCAGTCTTGTCAAACTATGACTTGACTTTTTAGTTCGTTAGATAAATATAAGTTGATTTCAGTATGTATGGACAATCGAATGGATTAGTGAGTTTAGATAACCGGTGTCTGGTTCAACAGACGCGATTTTTATTGGACTATTAGCGAGAGTTTGAGTTGACTGCTAACATTCAAGGCTAAATTTTGATCATAGTGTACATATATCAGCAGTCTGTGATCAAACGTCGGTTCTTAATATCTACAGCTAAATAACCCAAACACTTCTGTTTCTGTAGCGTATGCTCCAAGATGGGCAACAATCGTAAGTAAGTAAAGATAACTCAAGCACTTATTATGATGTAATACTGTAAATAACGATGTAATACCAATACACTGATATAAAGATATAATAATGATATGTAAGTGATACTTATGGTTTGATCTGTAAACGCAATAGTAACTAACTTCAATACTAATCATAAAAACCAGTGTAAAATGAAGTACAGACTTTATAAATCGTTTAGGAAAAGAAGAAATAATTGTACTACTCACTTTCATTAGCATTGTATACAGAAATTTGTGCCGTAGCTGAATCGGATCCAACATGGTTTTGTGCAAAACACGTAACAGTATCACCGTTGTGATTTGGCTCTAACTTAGCACGTAGAGCAACGCTATCTGCGGATAATTCTTTAAATTGTAAACCTGGTCGATTTTGAGTGATTTCATTATTATTCCAGCGGAAGACAACTCTTGGAAGAGGATTACCTTCAGCTTGACAGAAAAATAAGACTGATTCTCCGGCTATTGCCTTCGTATCAAGTGGAGGGTGGATAATTTTTGCTGGACCTAAACAATCAATGAAAAATTAAAAAAGAAGCAATTAACTGTGTATAGTGTGATGAGGAAGACTCATTTCATCAGGAATAGTCCTCAGTACAGAAGACCTGCATAGATTACTCAGTTTGTAATTTGCATCAGCTACTGAATCTAACTCTTTAACTATCAAAAAAGGAAAAATTTGACAGATATTTAGTTGTTATTTATTACTCTTCAGCAATGAGCGATCACAGCTCGCCTAAGGATAGAACAAAAACACCATAATGTCACGCGGAGTGCTTGTTACCTTTTTAATTCTTATTGCTTAAATGTAATAGTTCACTGTTTGAACTTAAGGCATTTCATAATATTAAAAACAACCATCATTCATTGCCATAGATGATACCTATCTTATATCCAATTTAATTTAACTTCAATGCTTTGTTTCACATAATACTAATAAGGTTGGAAAACAAGAAACATACTTTGTTTTACAATTTTATGGTTATGCAAATTCATGCGAATTCTAAATTCCCTTAGATACAACGACACTTGAAATTGATATTCTTCACTATTGATTCGAATGGTATAACAAATAAAACCCAAATATATCATTGACTATTTCCTGATTTACTTATTTTGTCACAAATTCTTTCTATACTATTGACATCCTTGAAAGGTATTCCAATGAATAATATAAACATTCAATTTAAAGTCTAATTACATTTATGCTATAATGAATTTATGAACGACAAGTGTTTTCATGCATAAATAAACGTGTTTGTTATATATAAAAAAGGTTAATTCACTTCAGTGCATATTTAATTGATTAATTATTGAAAATAATAATTGGCTTTTAATAATTTAATTTGATGAAACTATTATTGTAATACTGGTTAGATTGTTTTAATCTCCGGTCAGCTTTGAAGATAATTTTGGCGAGATTTGATTCCTCAAGGAGAATAATTCAACGAAATTACAATATGTGAATCATTAGAGGTTATTTACAAAAGTGATCACATTTTATGGATCATTCCTTGTTGACTAAATTGATAAAATTGATTACACCAGAAGACAATGAAATATTCCATTTCTAAATATATATCAATTTCATATAATTGAGATCATGAGTCTATTGAAGGTAGACCACCATAGAAAACCTGGAAGTACTGAACAGCCGTTTTGTCCTATTGTGGGACTCCTAGGTAGTGCGCATCCATGATCCCGCCTCGCGAGATTCGAACCCAGGACCGGTGTTTTAACCGCTTTGGTTATCACGGAAAGTCCAATGGTGCACATGGGCTCCAGTACCCTGAGGGAACAAATGGCGTATGAACCAATCGTCGGTCACCGGCTACCATGGGACTGTATCTCCTCACGATGCTCCACTGCCTTGTGGATCAGACCTTTAGGTCGAAAGCTCCTAGTGTGGCCCCTTAAGATCACCTGCTTCAGTTTGGGCACCTGGGCAGTATCTCAGCCCTCATACAAATCAAATGAGATTTGTGCGGTGCATATGTATCTGGTCTTTCTTTGTACTAATATTTATGTGTTTAAATAAATAAAATAAATAGATTGTAACTAATATCATTATGTTTCCTTCAATAATCTTTTATGAAAGGATTAATGAATAAAAATTAGAAATAATTTAGACAAGGAAATTTTCTTTTCAAAGATGACACTAACTAATTCTTTACGATCATATCCAATGAACATATTAACAAATGAGGCTGAAATATTGTTATGAATCAGTTAGTTATTCATTCAGTTGGATGCAACGTAAAACATGAAATATCAGTATGCAGGTTCAAACTGTTATATACCATTAGTACAGTGAGAAAATCTCTGAGCAGTAGAGGTAGTAACAATTAAATGATAGTAACAAAAATTTATCATCCAAGAGATAGTTGAAGAGGAAAAGATAAATTATTGGAATAATATAAAATCTATCAAGAACTCAGGAAATTAGGATCTATGAGTGCGGAAGGAGTGAATGTGTCTGTGCCACTGCGAACGATTTAGAGCCATGTCATTCCAGGTCTCTAGCACTCCTACATCAACCATCGCCGTGCTTTGAGATAGTCTATGGTTAAACATGTTGCGGCACTTTGAGTTTAACTTCAAAATTGCCACTTAGATTGTTCCTAAACAAACGAACAATGCTTTAAAGAAACCTATAATCGAATACTATTAACCTACGAATATGCTCTATTTTTAAAGGCCATGTTTCGCACTTATGGAGTAGGATGGAGGGAACTGCTATGCAGTATACCCTCACTTTAGTTGACAGACAGATAATTAACTTATACCAAAGGTGATGCAAACTGGGAAAAGTCAGTCAGGTTTTCTAAATTTGTGTCAAGATCTCGTGATACGCTAACTCAACCTGTCCAATCAACGAATGATACTCCTAACTACTTCATTCAATATCCCTAGTTCGGATGCTAATACAGACCAGTTCTGAGGCTACACATTGCATAATTTATTTAGAAAAAAGCATTTTAGGATTATTGCCTTAGACGTTCAGTAGATCCTCATTTTTTTAGTTTTCACCAAACAGAATCATCTTATGTAAGTGTTTTGAGTCAAAAGGAAAATGTAATGGTAAAAGATTAATTCTTCTTAAGTCAGATTATCTCTAAAAGAATGTTTCGGTCTATGATATAAACGAAAAGAAATGTTTTTTCACTGAACTGGACTGATTTTTTTCAGTGTTACAACGTTGTTCTTTTGCTATTAAAAGTGTTATTCTTTGATGTCTCAGGTATGATCACTGCTTTGTTATCAACTTGTATCACAGTTCACTTCTATAAACCAAGTAGTTTAGAAGAATGTAGTACTATCCAAACGCATTAAATGACTAAACACTTGATAATGTATTACCAACCATACATGTTAATTATACTTAACTATAAAGGTGAGCCAATGATGAACATGTACTCATACATATAACCAGAATGTTTTCTATGTACCGTGGATTTTTAGTTTTAATAACTTAACTATTATTAGATGATTATTTGTAAGGTTGGAGCAAAGATTAGGAATTGAGGTGTATGTAAACTAACAGTAATATAGACTCTCAGACCTTCGTACTAACTTTGAAACGGAAGTCTAAATCATTACCATATTCATAAATATGACTCTAAATTCCAAATCTTAATACTGAGCCTTAGTTCGAAACTTTACATTCTAATTGTTGGCCGTAATACTAACTCTGGATTGTAATCCTGAAATTGAACTCAATCCTAGAATATTGAATCATTCAATAACATTTGCAGTATTCTAAACAGTCGAATACGGTGAAAAATCCACCTAGTTCATTGAAACAATAGCTCATGATCAGCTTATGTAGTTCAGTTTACTATACACATTTTCTAAACGAATCTATGACAATCTAAACAGTACCCATGTAGTGTAAAATCTTTTACACCTGTATGAAAATCATAATGCACATATTAACTAATACTAAACCGTAAACGATATCTTGAGTATTCAAATATTCATTGTAATACGTAATAGTTATGAAATATTCTAAACGATAATCTATGCTAAGGAAAAACTGCTTAAAAAATCCTTTTGAAAGAAAAAGAAACATTTTGACTCAAACTATTACGTCATAGCAACTAAGTATCTATCGAAATAATATTGTTATTATCATATAGTAGCGTTATTCTATGTTATTTCATCCATTGGATACTATGATTTATATAAATTTACTAACCCCCCTCCCCCCAATGAAAATAATGTTTATAAATTTTCTTTTTTATATATAAATGAGACAATCTTAAAAATAATAATAATGATAATAATAAATGTATAATTATTGCATAGGTAAAAAGAAGTAAGTTCGTGAGAAATAATGTTTTGCGTGATTGATTCATTTATTTAGTGTTATTTCTCATGATTGTTACTCTTTCATTGTTTCCAAGATAACCAGACACAATTATAAGTGAAAAAAAAAGAAAATTGAATACAAAGATATAGATTACTGTTAGAAATGACGAACAGTTTGGAGAATTTTTCTAATACGAAGTTAGATCTATGGAAACTAAATAGATAAGATTGACTAATATATGACAACATATTAGTGTTAATAATTCAAAGACTTGTGAAAATAAAAATTTTTGAGAGAGACCACATGAAAATTAATTTATATTTAAGTTAGTTCAGTTTGAAGGTTATTGAATTCAGTATGAATTTATAACAGGGAAGTATTGAATAAAGCAACTGTTACTTGAATGCAAAACCAATTAAAGGATACAAGGACGACCGTTTCGTTCTATTGTGGGACTCCTCAGTAGTGCACATCCACGAGTCCCACAATAGGATGAAACGGCCGTCCAGTGCTTCCAGGTTTTCCATGGTGGTCTAGCTTCAATTATCTGATGATTTCAACTATAAAGTTACTAAAATCTCCACAAAACCCCCTTATGATAATAACAAAAATGCACGAAAAGTTATTCCAATGCAAATCTGCTTAAATTAACCTATGAGATTCTCTTCCTTTTAAGCTGTAGCTGAGAATTTTACATGTCCGTTAATTAGGTGCATAATACTATTTTTTTTAAAAATCATTTAAAAAAGATATCTGATTTTCAAATGTTTGATAAACTGAAAGGCGTAATAAATCTACGCATATGTATTGTGTTGAAATACTTTGAATTGCAAGTTAACAGTAGCAAGTTTCCCCGTATATACCAATGTTCTTTTTCAGAAAAGTAAATATTTTCAGCTCACGTGTTGCTTGAACTGAATCTACATAAATGTATACACAAAAAGATGTATATATAAACGTTTTAAAACTATTTGCCTGTCAACATCGTCAGTAAAATGTAGGTGTTTACAAATGATAAACTGCAGAGAAATTTTAACAGTTGAATTTAAACCTAGAAGCACTGGACGGCCGTCTCGTCATAGTATGGACTTCTCAGAGGTGTGGTTTCAGGATCCCGCACATGGGTCTCGAAACTCACTAACTCACAACACATAGAAAAGTATATATATATACTTCATCTCCAACTTGATATCAAAAGTATAGAAAGTTGATTAAAGTTAAGGTTAACAACAAACAGATGAATTTTATTTGTTTCCTATTCACGTAACCATTAAAAATCGGCAAGTGTCAAAACACATATTCCGTTTTAATATGAAACATCACAACAGAGTGCATTTATGACTTCAATGATCAAACGTAGGTTTTCCGGGTATCTTGATGAATGCTAAACACATAAACTATTGAGTTGAAATTCAGTGGTTTACATGTTTAACTTTAGTCAGTTTGAAATACCAATGCAGTCAGAACGTAACTGCTTCATACCTGACGTGGCTGATTCGTAAAACATGACAAGAAGCAGGGGAACTGTGTATGCATTGCCAGAAGTTACAAAGTATTCACATAATACAAATGCATAATTATTGTAAGTTCAAAGCTAAGTTCAGCTACACACTACTTATAAACATCCTTGTGGGTAGCGCTCACTACAAACTGACTATGGACAGTTCATGATGTAAACTATAAAGCAAACCTTTCATCTAAATTCCATTTGAGTGTTTGAAATTCATCACATATATGTGATAAAATCTACAAAATCTTGTAAGAATATTCACACATCCGTTTAATGATTATAAAAATAAACGTATCTAAAATCAAACAACAAAACAACGAAGTGAATGCATATGAGTTGTGGAGGGGATAGAAGACATGGATGATATAGGGGAATAAAATGAGTAAAGAAATATTGTTGGCTCTTTTTTCCTCTTTGAATCTTTTTCTTTCTTAAAGATATCTTGTTTACTCTAATCTTATTAACTGTTTACTTTTTTCATCGATTTACACTTGCGGATTCTCATGCATGTTTATATACTCATGTTTTGTTTACGTACACAAAAGATTGTTAACAATAAACCGAATTATTAGCCATTTTCACAGATCAGAACTGTATTGATTGGTAATTGTTACACGTAGATTTTTTTATATTTACGTGTTATTATTATTATTTTTCTAGTTGTATAGACAATGGAAAATATTGTCATTTTATATGACAGTAGATAGATGAATTGATAAGTATGATGTAGATTCAAATGTATATTGGATAAATATATTGACAAGAACGTGAAATCTCTAATGAAATATCCATTTGAAATGGTGTGTGTGTGTGTTTTGAAGAGTCCTATGATAAACGTGAACAAAACAAGTTGATGTTTTCATAAGGGTACTCCAATATATATAGCAGAACGAAACTTTGCTGTATGTGAAATTGTGTTTGTTAACTATAAGTGATTAAGTGGTACGATTTTCGCGTTTACGCACGAGAGCAAAGGTTTCGGGTTGGAGTCCCGTGTGTGAAATCACGGATGAGCACTGCCGAGGAGTCCCATACTAGGACGTAACGGCCATTCAGTGCTTCCAGGTTTTTGATGGTGGTTTAGTTTAGATAGACTCATGAATTCAAACATTAAAATTGAAATTGTGTAGAATCAAGTTATGTTTTATAATTTTTGTAGATGGTTATTGATCACGTATGTATAGGATTTAAGAAGGAAAGAGAAAGATAAGGCACAACCATTTTACATCAGTAACACTGTATCAATAAAAGGAAACATTGCATTTTTAAAAATAATCGAAATAAACTTTTATTTGAATTAACAGTTACTTGCATCACAAACGTGTTTTAGTTCAAAGATTTCAATGGACCCGATAAATTATCAAACATGAAAGTAGCGTGGTTAGGAACTAATAAAATGCTTTTTTGAAGGTTTCAATGTTTAGATTACCTTATTCAGCGAATCTAAATTTCAGTATGATAAACAGTCGTTTGTATTTGTCACTAGATTGTAATGTTGATTTCCAAACAGCTGACGATAAGGACTAATTTTATGTTCTGAACAAATGTAAAGCTAACAAGTCATGTTAAAAAGGAGACCAAATCTGTTAACATTAAAAGGAACCTAAAATTATGCTGTAACTCAATATTTTTTGGAAAACAATGAATTGCTTTACGTCTGTATGTACTGTATTACATAGTTGTAAGTATTTTATGGCATGAATCAATCAATTATTTTCAATAGGGGAAGAAAACTGAAAGTCATTAAGTATTTTTTAATTAAGTATACATTGTAGAGGCTTGTAAAAGAACCATACAACACCATTGTGCCAATTAGACCTTCTCTGAATAAGCAAAATGACTAAACGGTAAATTTCTAGTTTTTAATGCTATCCATTACTTGATATGTTTATTTAATAGCTTTTATTCATGTACATTTATGTGTACATACATAAATATAATTCCTATTCATTGTCACTTTGGCTACCTAAGGAGTCTCAGTTCTAATTTTGATTGTTAATTTCCTTCCTCTGTTATTTAATGTTCCTGTAATGCATCAATTCCCGAAAAAAGACTTAATATCAGACATTGCAAATTTCGTTGTTATTTGAACTTATTACGCAACAAGAGCAGTCCAAAAAATTTGCTAGATTAATCAGAATTCTTCAAGCTATACCGTTATTTAGTCTTACATAATGATCTAACATTATTTGATAGAGAAATTATTGAAAAGTACACAGGCATTTTGTAATCGGTTGTCTGATAAGATGATATTGAGTATAAAACAAAAGATTGATGAACAGTTGTTTGATCAAACGTAGGATTCTTACGAATGAAACTTAATGTGTCGTTTATTGTAATGGATAAGAATTAATTACTATAATTGAAAGGTCAACAATAGGTATAAAAATAAAAATATTAATAATATAATTGTATTTGGAAAATTGATGATGTAATGTAAAATGTCTACAGGCTTGTCTAGTCAACTGATAACGGTTGATAAGCGATTTAAAGATAATTTAATTTGAACCGTAATGTGATTGCAATTGAATGAAGTATGAGTAAACATTAAATAATTCTAAGACTTTGAATTTCTTCATGTTTTCCTGTTCTTCTTAATCGGAACTCAATTTAGGTAAATGTAGAAATGTCATAAGTATTCTAATGAAGTACCTTTAACAATTTCAATTACATCTCTTGTAAACAGACTTAATCGTTAGTCTGTCAACTTTCATTCTAGTATTTTGGTAACACATTGAATTTCGTTTAATGAAGACATGTTGCTTGTAGGTGTAGATTTCTAAGCTACACTACAGATTGAATCAGCTTGGAAATTGTCTTTAAAACACTCCTATATTAGAAAGTAAATAGATTTAATCTATTCAGGTGGAAGTTCCAAAGTGATTTTACACGTCGATATTCTTGTATACAAACATAATATAACAATCGGTTATTGTACACTTCGAAAGATACAGGGCACTTTAGTAACATATTTAGAATATTTAATTCCCGTTTAGATTATTTGATATTAAGGTCAGTGATAATGATTTTTATCGATAGGCAAATGAATATAATTATCATGGGGTTATAAACGCTTCACTGACCAGTAATTATCGGTAATTACAGTTCAATACTTTCACTATGATACTTTCCCTTTCAAAAATTTGTATTAAAAATCAGAATATATATATACACATTTTGTATAACCTAATAACAACATATTAATTAGGATTACTCTAAAAGTTGCATGAGAAAGTGAGACTTTAACACTATGCATTGTTGTTATTGCCTTTATAAATAAGAAAGACTCAACAAACTCTATGCTGACAAACATAACTTATGCTAGTTGTTATTAAATTTTAAAGAAAATCAGTTAACAATCAAAGTAAACAGTTTATGAGTTTAAAAACAATCGCTGTATCTTTAGGCGGTTTTTAGGTAATATTTAAAATATTCAATAAACGGTATTATTAGAAAGATTTATTCATGTATAAATAACTGTTAAATCGCTTATCGGTTGAGTGCACTAAGACAAAATGTGGCGGAGTGTTAGTTGATAAGCTACAAATTCCTATAATATTGATGATAAAGTTTAACTCTATTAACTTGTATAACATGCTATCGTATATATATATATATATATATATATATATATATATATATATATATATATATAGCCAAAGAGTTTAGATTGACCATTATGAATGATGTGAACTGTTAAATAAAGAACATGAATTACTCGAAAACCCTAACTGGTTACCAAATTACCGTAATGTGGATCTGGAAAGAAGTAATCAATTTTCTAACAGTGTTAATAAATTAAATGATTTCCGATTGTGCAATAGAATGTGCTGTTACAAGACAAAACTTACTAGCTGTTTTTATTTTCACTACTCAATCGAAAAGATTAGTATACGCTGAGAAGTCAAAAAAATTACTTTAGCTGAATTCAGATAATATATGTAAAGCTCTGTAATTGGAGGACTAGATACCTTACCGCTGAATATTATGAGTATAGTCGGTTTATATATTGAATTGCCCAGTCACGTATATTAATTTGATACTGATTGCTCATTAGTATTGACATAATTCTATTAAATAAGTTTATACTATTCTCACTATGCAAATTGATCTGAATTATTGAACAAAATCGAAAAAAAGGATTACAAACTGGTTCATGAAATTGTAAAATATGAAGTAACTACAACAAAGCATAATTGCTGGAATACAATATAACTGGTTTTGTAGATTTTGTGAGCTATTGACGACACTATGTATTGTCTATTTTGTCGTTTGATAAGTGACTGATAATCGTGATTGATTTCAGCATCTGGGGTAAGGTTGGGTTCGAAGAGATGTCATGAGATAAATTATTAAGTCAACAGAAATACCAGTAATCCTGAAGTCTGTTAGCATTTCTATAGTAGACACCTATGATAAGTTCATTTTTCTCCAGATGAATAAAGAAAAAAAACAGTAAAGCACAAGTATTGTTTGTTAGCCACTATCCATCTTTGCTTACAATGCTTGTGAAATAAGGCTATATCGAGAAAATACGCACAGTATGCACATATGCCAATTAGAAACTGGACAGTTGCAGTCCTAAACATCAATGGGAAGATTCAAACAAACAATACCAAGTGAATTTAAACTTCACCCCATTGCACAAGCAAGTGGTCATCAGGACTCAGTAGCTGAGTGGATAACGCGATGGCATTTGAAGCGAAAGTTACTGGGTTCGAGTTCCAGAGTGAACATCAACTCTGAGATGCAGGTACATCCAGCTGGTGAGTCCCAAATAGGACGAAAGGCGCATCAAACTGGATTCCACTACTAGCCACTATCCATCTTTGCTTATAATAAAGCATTAAGTTTTATTATAGTTATTGTGCAATATGTCTGAATCCTATTTGAATTTAATAATTAAGTTCTGCAGTATATTTGTACCTCGTTCTTAAGTTATTTCTGTTCTAGTACCCAACTTGGTCATTTTACCAATGTTTTCTTAATGGTCTCATTGTAAACCATCTGAAAAATGACAAGGCTCATCAAACGAAAACAATACTCACTAAATAGTGGAAGACAGATGCATTTTGCGATGTCCCTATAAACCCAAACATCTAAATTCGTTGACTGTTTAAAATACTTGATAAAATCATCATATATTTCAATGCATTTTTGAGATTCTTACTGTTATGAGGTAAATAATTCATAACTATACACTATCTGTTTCGAATTCTCTGTTATTATTTATCTAAACACATATATATTTGACCAGAAGTACGAAAAACACCGACGGTTGAATGTTTTAGATGGAATAGATGTGTAAAAGGTAGCATATATGGTTTGAGTATTCATCATAAAACTTACGAGTTGCTCTAGAAACGCGTATTTTTTCACTAGGTCTCAATATATAAAATTATTTACATTTAGCAAAAGGAATGACTACAAACATCATCAAAAGTTTCCATCTGATACTAGATGTCTCAAAATTGTATATTTCAGAAAATCAATATTTTCAAAAACGGAAAACAAAATAGAATACTTCCAAATATTATTTCATTAGTGTCAATTAGAGTCAAAAATACTACAGTTCTCCATGTAATAAATTTTGATATGATGAATTAATATCATTACAGAATGACTTACTGTGTAAACATTAGGACTCAATCTGTCAAGATTGAATAATTTTCAATCTGGTGTTGTTGAATCTCATTGAATTCATGAATCTATCAATTTTAGACCATAATTGGAAACCTAGAAGCACTGGACGGCCATTACGTTCCAGTATAGGACTGTCCAGCAGTTCGTATCCATAATCCCGCACTCAGGATCCGAACTTAATAAAAAAATCTTAAGAAAATTGTCCAGTTTTATCATTTAATAATCTCAAAGTAAGCGTTTGAATTATTCTATTTTTGATATTCTAGACTAAATTTGTGATCGATCTATCTTGACAGCTGTACATTCTGTACAATTTACCGCAGTGTTATTCATTTACAAATTTTTCAGAACCGATGGAATACGGAGTAAAACGGAATCGTAAATGAACATTTCTTGCTATGTTCACTCAGTAGCTTACTGAATAATGAGTTGGATTCAAGCTAAATCAACACTGGGTTCCAGACATATTCAGCCAATGAGTCTTAAATAAGATAAAGCACGAGCTTTAGATTCCACTGAAAACCATGGTTTATTAATTCTGAAGAACTTTTACTAGTTCAGCAAGTATTCTAAACTATAATGAGGAGATATCTTAAACCGAAAAAAATAGTGCCAACGTTTTGACAAGAAAAGTTATGTTAACATTTCTTTCTGACAGGAATAATCATGATTTATCTTAGAGTAACTTCGTCCCTCATCTGGAAAGGAGACTGAACTTCCTAAAATGTATTTTACGAAAAGTTAACGCACATTTATTTGTTGTTTAATCAGCGATCAGTATACATCTTAGTTAAAAATAGAATAATCACACTATGAACACTTTCTCAGTTTATATTCTTTATATTATAATTGATTACTATTAGTTTCTTCCACTGAATTAAAGTCAGTGACCATTTATTCAAAATAATTTTAAAGTTCACTTGGACATACGCTAGTCATGAAATTTGGAATGTTGTTCATCTAAGAATTATGGTTTTCAGATTACTTACGTTACAAAGCGAATTTTAAAATACGATTATCGGAAGGCAATAGGTCCTGGATATCTATTTTATGATGGAGATTCCGTGGTAGCGCGTACATACGATAACACCACAGACTAAACTTGAGACTCTCAGGGTCACAACGGGCATAAATTGATATCTGAAAGTTCATAGTTCTAATAGTGATACAAACAGCAACAACTATGATGGATATTATTTTGTCATTCATTATTTTTTCTTGATTGTGTTTGGAGTCAAATATTTCAAAAATACTTTAGTTACTAACATAATTTAACTGGGAAATGTTTTTTTTTAATTTTATGATGATTTGTACTAAATGATATATTTTTGTGACCAGTCACTAGTGACATGGTATTGAGTATTTCAAACCGTACCGAATTTATGACATAGTGTGACGGTAAATTATGTTAGTGTCAATGATTTTCTAATCTTCATCATATTCCAATATAACAATTAATAACCTTGAACTAAAAATTCTCTCAGATATGAAGAAATCTATAAAAAATAGTGGTGAATCACTAGATGCGTCATTTATCAATGCATCCCATAAAGGTTCATAAGCGACTTGGCTAAATGTCAACGGAACAAAATGGTCAGTTTGATTACAAGGACTTCTGGAGATAATAATGAACCTACAAGGATAATTATTCATAATTAAGACCACCAGAACAGACAAATTCGTAACCAAGTAGCTTACTTTTACATGAAGTAACCGTTAGTGATGTTACTTAGAGCGACACTAAAGGGTTTGCAATTAAACTATCACCAAATTCAACAACACTAAAAATATCCATCTGACTTACAGTTTCTTACCATCACTTCGAGATATCAGGATACGTGTCTTTATTTTAGACATAAGCTTAATGTTTAGTAAGATGATTTAGACAGGTCTACTAAGTTAGTTGAATGAAAAATAAATCCCATGATCTTTATACTAACAGACATTTATAACTTTTCACTGAATCTATTCACAGTATCACAGTATCTTAAGTGAAATATCCTTACATGTTGTAACGTACTAAATAAGTTACAAATCAGATTATGTATCCATTCAAAATTTTTTGTTTTAATCGAGTACTCAGAGAAGTAAAAATATTTAAAATACAACGGTACATTAATTCATATAAGACATAAACATTAAGAAAATGAAACGAAGAAAAAAACATTGAATATAACATAATTATGAGAATGTAGCAAGCCCATTCAACTACTGTATAATTTGTGTGCTCTCTGTAATCCTAACATTAATCCACTTTGTAAATTTATGTGTGAGTCTGATTGAGCGCATGTGTCTGCACATAAATCCTTAATCTGTCCTCTCATTAGTTGTAAACAAAGACAATCAATAATTTATCCACAACCATTAACACTCATAAATATATATGGATTTTTAACACTCACACACACACACACTTGTTTTCCCTGTGTGCTTGCTATCTGTACGCTTGCGGATTTTACCGAGCTTCAACAATAAACTATCTCTATAACTGGTGTTCAGGCTTTTGAATAATCTCGAGTAAACCCGTAATTCTACTAGGAGATTTAGCCTGCAGTAAATAATCAGTTAGCGGGATATTATTTATTTATTGGAGTCAGATATAGAGGAATTAATCCTCTACAAGAACTTTATAGCTATATTGTGGTGTGGTCTACTTATAACCATATAAGTAGTGTATGGTAATGGTCAGACATGGAATGTATTTTTGCAGAAGATCGATAAGGAACGAACAGGAATGAAGCGTAATCGGTACGAAAATGAATGAACAATAATAATCAGAGATGACGACTGATATTTACAGAAGGAATAGTGAAGATTGAGACAATTGATTGTTATTTTGTAAATTAACTGTTTGCTGTATGGTTATCAGAATTTAGTGAGATAGTCTATAATTTTTGCTTAAATACATTCGATTATACCCAACCGGTGTTCTGTTCACTACAATATGATTAACTAATATGATATATACTCACATTAAAAGTTTATCCTTATTTTTTTTCAGGTTATAATTAATAACTTCTGTTTTATGTAATACCATTATGAATCTAACCAACAACAAAGAAAGACAAACTGAAAATAAAACTCGTAAAGAAATCAAGGAATTTTTATTTTGTAATTATGGGTTTAGATTGGTAAAGTTGTAATTCATTATAAATGATATAGTATCAATTGGGAATTACCAGTCATTCATAAAACATACAATTTTTATTCTCGATTTGAAGTTGAGACGTTTTAATGCTGGAACATAATAATGGTGATAATGATAATAATACGAATTTTTGGATGTTAGAATCAATAGAGGAACCATTCACGATACCTTATCAAACAGTAACCGATAAGCGTTAAGATTTCATTATCTTTTATCAACAATCACGGATACTGGCAAGAGGGATCGTGGATGCGCACTGTTGAGGAGTCATATATCCTGTTGAAACCACTGTACAGTGCTTCCAGATTTTTCATAGTGGTCTAGATTTAATTGACTCTTGAATCCAACTATAAAATTAGGAAATTTTTGAAATTATCTCTGATTTATTTTATAACAACAGTTTACTGTTAACCGCTAAAATAATTAACGTTATCTTATTGAATTAAAGTTATATCCGTTTTTTAATAGAAGTTTAAATTCTACAACATGTGTACATTATTTGAATCAAGCTTGAAGGGTAAAATATCAATGGATTGTGATGTTGATACACGGACTATTTGTATTTACAAAACATCATTTCACCAAAAAGTATTACGCCTTTCCCTATTTTTTAGAGATTGGAATGAAATCTCATTAAAAAAGTGGACTTAAAATTGATGATCGTCATTTATTCGAGAAATCATTTACATCTATTATACCTGTGATTGACTGCCATTACAGTGAATATTCAAGAAACACTTTATATATATCAGTTATTTGTTAAAAATGCTTCTTCAGAACTTCTTATATATTCAGATGATTCTTTACGGATAATCAATTATCAAGTGGTGGTGTATATTTAATTTTGAAACATTAAAGTCTTAAGTATTCAAGATCAATAGTGTACGTTTTTGAAATTTTGTTGCCAATAACACTGGGAGACAATATTTTGTATTAAGTTCCTTCTGATCATTGTCAATACATTACCATTAAGATTAGATTTAATAAATCCCTGTTTGAAATAAAATCAAATGCTGTTGACTGACTAATACTGGTTATTTTCTTCAGCTTCATGTTTGCAAGTAGCAGCTAAAAAATTTATCGTACAGCATGGTACACTAAATGTATAGCTTAGAACAGTGTATTAATTAAACTATTTGTTTAAAAATAATGTTCAGTTTTGAAAATATGTTTGAGAAAGAAACAGCCTTGGAATTTCTCAAACCTCAATATTCACACTTAGCTACCTGAAGTAATACTCAGTAAATCAGAAATGAAAGATATATATATTTGGACATAAATGTTACATGTATTGGCAAGACAACCATGTCTATTAAATTTTCTGTTTATAGATATAATAAAAGTTCTAAAAAGAATTTGCCTTGCTAAAAGATAAGTTATACTCCAGACAGATATTAACCGATAAATTTATAGTGTCCCCAGTATCCACTAGATACAGTAAGTATAAATTTGTAGAAGGATTTACGAATGAACTATTTTTGTAGGTTATTCTTATTGAATTTAAAATTCAAAACCTTTAGCATTATAACGGGCGCGCATCTGTGAACAAAATGAATATTTTCACTCAATTTCACGTTTAATGGCCTGAGAAAACATATTTTTACAAATTAAACAGTCTATCTATAGACAACATGTATTGGCACTTAGTGAAAAATCATTGAAAACTACCTGTTGTATTTATTATCAATACGGAAACTTCTTGGTTATATCCTCTATGAACTAGTATTTATGCATAAGCGAGCGACACATTTCACCTTGTATTTGCAATTATCTAACTTGTATTAAGTGATAATTGAGTCCACTACCCGTTTTGTTATGTAATACAGTGAAATTATTTAACAAAGATTTAAACAAAGTGTTATTGTCATTTCTGGTTGAAATGACGTAGGTTTGCAAATAATATCGATTAAAGCCAATAAACTCTACTAACATACCTAGTAAATCTTTCAGTATATGAATGTCAATTAATTCATATGGGAATAGTATAAAATTTGAAGGGATTAGCGTTACCTCTGATGCCATATTGTGATATTTTCTTCTATCATTCTCGTATAAAAACATAGACAGACATACAAAACCAGATTAAACAGGTAAAATGAACAATATGTTAATTAATTCATTCAGGAAACGAAAGAGATCCGAGAAAACTGAGAAACAAAAATGCATAAAATTGTCATGATAGCAGTATATACTACTATCGCTACTAATACTCACACCGTATTTTTTTTGTATTACTTTGATTCATTGTAAACTAGGGCCTTAAACTTTTAACCATGTATTGAGATATTTCTAAAATGTTACCGTAATGATCATAAAAGGGAAAAAAACAAAATACTTGTCTGAATAAGAACCTCAGTAATAATACAATTCATGGTTTTAAACTTCTATGACCTTAAAATTAAGGTTCCATTTAGAACAGATAAGTAGAAAACAGAAATCATGATTAATCGAACTGGAATTCACATATGTCCTTATGCATTTTTACTATTAAAAAAGACTAAAATTTACTTATGGTTAATAAATCAACTAATTTGTAGATGAAAGAAGAAAACAAAGTTTTTTTTTGTTTCATTTAAAGGTAATTCATTGGACAATTAAAAGGTTCACCTTTAGTTTCTTAAAGTGTATATTTTACTACTGACCTCATTACATGATTTTCGGATAATTAATATTTTAATGAGCATTACAATTCAATTGATTTCAGTAGTAAAAGAGAAAAAAAGTTTTTTTTTTGTATTTTTCTTTCTTAATTACTCAACATTAAAGTTAATTTCAATAGTTGATATGGCACGCAAAATTAATTGTACAAGATTATTGACATTGAAGTTAAAGAAATTTGAATTGAAGTGCGATGAATATTTTTGATAATTTGACATTCAATCTGTAATTTTTCATCATGATCTTGATTACTATTTGAGGATGAAGATGGGTCGATTTTTGTGTTAAATATTGTTGCTAAGGAGAGCTAAAAGGAATTCGTGATTCAAATATACTCTCTTGATGAATGAAATAAGCATAAACTTAAGATTGATCAGTGGATAATAATGTAATGATATGATATGACTGACTGATAAAATGTATGACTAAATGAAGTCTTAGCAATAGACAGCAAAACCAGTCGGAGGAATATAATAATTTTGAAAAAAAACCAAAGGCCTATTTAAACAAAATATGAACATGATTAGAATGCTTGTGAGACAAAAATAAATTCAGGACAGGGTGTTTTGATTACTCAATATGATAATAAAACAAAAACCTGATTATTTAACCCACACCGCATGGTGAAATGAATGGATATGCATTACTCAATGATAAGAAAAGTGATTTGTTCGTTTTATCAGTTATTAATATGAAAAGGTTTTTTATAGGGAAGCTATGAAATTAACCAACTATTTAATGGAGAACATGAAGCTTATTTGGTAGTGCAAGGAGACTCCGTTTACGCATATTGATGGTCCCTGGATAATGGTCAAAGCTTTAACTAGTTTGTGTTATGAGTATCCGAGAAGTAACCGAGATTATTTATTGATAAATTTCAATAAAATCAAGATTTCGGCATGATGCATAATCAAATATTGATTTTGACTGGGAATCCTGAAGCATAGACTATGCAATATCATCAATGAAACAATTAGACGTTTTTCTTTATAAGTTTCCTACTATTATCTTTTTTAACAAGCATTATATATGACATAATTTTAGTTTTTAGCTGAGGTCTGTATTATATTTCAGGTAGCATGATAATTAATATAGTTGGCCTGACATCTATCCCAATCTGATTGGTTCATGATTTATATGATCTTTAATGATAGCTAAAGACCAATACACCGACAAATTTAATTTTTTTATGTAGAAAGACAATAATGTCTCGTCGTTACTTAAATGATAGCTTAGTTTTCCATATAATTACAATCTGGTAGAACAAAATGAATTCCTTTTTCGATCAGTGAAATTATTGATTTCTTTAATCAATGCTGCGTTCAGTTCCTAAAGTAAATCATTTATATATTTACGGGGAGAGCATATATATATATATATACTTTATCCTAATTCCATTTGGCATTGAGCAAAGTATAGATTGGAATCATAGACATTAAAATAATCGTTAAATTTTGTGCGTGCACACACTCTCAATACAAAATGTCGGTGAACGTAGATAGTTCACATTGTATAAAAGAATATACTATGTATATAGTCTCAAATGGTGGTTAATTGATTATTAAAATAATAGAAAAGCAAAATGTCTTTGAAACAAGTAAATCTAATTAAACGTTTAGGAAAAGACGGTAATCAGATTAAATACATTTTTTTTCTGGATTAAGTATCGAACAAAAAAAAAACAAAAATAAAATCTATTTGGTTTCAATGTTTCCAGGAAAAAAAATTGAAAAAAAAATTTATTGGTAATAATTATGATTTGCTTGAGTCTGTGACTAAAAGTATAATGTAAAATGAAATTGGATAGATCAGTTAAATAAGCCAATGTAAAATACTTTCCTAAATGAGATTAATTTAAATTAGGATTCTATTGTTTGAGAATGAGATAAATTTATGAAGCTGATTGTTATATCTTGTACCCGCTTATTAGAGAGCAGTGATTTATTGACCGAATCAGTGACATAAGAAACCCATACGAGCAGTCTAGAGCACTTTTCGGTCCTGTTTCTGCCTGGCTTAGCCAGTTAAGTCCAAAATACCAATAACAACCTCTGCGGTATGAATCATTGCATTTCAAACATACGGGGTTTTATACCAAACAGACAGACCGCATCGTACCAAAAAAATAGAAAATAACATTTGTACAAGATTTAGCCAAATGTGTCTGTGAATGTGGGGAACAGTAATTAATAGATTAAGGATAATTCAAGAATGGTAAATCGTATAATAATAATGTATGGGTCAAAATAAAGCTTATAATAGGAGGGACACAAATATGAATAGTTTAGTCACATACCAATTATACAATAGGAAATATGCGTATCATATTGGGCCACAAATAGTTCTCAAAAGTTACCATTCATAATTCTCGTCGGGATATAACACTAATATATAGTATGGAAAAACTACGGTTTGAAAGTTATTCATATTGCCTAGCTAGATATTTGTAGAAACCGATGAACCCCTGGGATTCAAACATGTATCGTCCAGCTTCATAGTCTGAGACTTTCCCATTGAATTATTTCAGGATGCTGCTGAGCTCTTGTAGAAATGAAATGTTTTCAATTTATTTGTCACTGAGATATGGACTATTTTCAATCACCTAACATATAAACACAGGGTTCACGAAATTGCGTCACACAAACTAGTGACCACGCCAAAACCTAATTGATTTTATTCGATAACTGTTAAGAACTAGATATTCGTCACTATTTATTGATTGTTCATTTGTGAGCGGAAAGTTATTACTATAGAACTTATCTACTGAATAAATTATGCTATGGAAAAATAATGTCAAACGAACAAAGCTAATTAGAAGCTTGTAAATGGTTGCTAATCATCACTGAAATCTGTTTTAACACATAACTTTCTTAAAATATTCACAGATGAAATACATCTGAAACTGGGTTGTTTTGTAACACTGTACATTGTTTTACTAAGATGGTTTTATTGTAATCAAATATTCAATAGATAGAGGGATTATTTTAATTTCCATTGTTACCAATAGTATTCGAGTGGGAAAGGGTGTGGTGATAGGTATCACGTTTAGATGATATTATATCATCCTTATATATTTACAATTTTCAATTTTTTATAACTATTTCATTGAAAAGGATTTGTGGTAACTGTTGAGTCTTAGACTTTATACCAAAAAACGGCATTGGTTTAAACAGTCATTGAAACATCACCATTTTTAGCTGTTCAACGTACCCAGATTTTTAAATGCTTTTCTAAATGTTGTTATTTTTTGATAAACATTGTTAACTTGACGAATAAATTACAGTACATGGTTGCGGAGATTGTTTATTTCTTATTGAAATCATGATCTGATCAATGCTAAAGCACCATTGAAAGCCTGGGAGCACTGAGCGGCCGTTTTGTTCGTATCCACAATCCTGTACGGGGCACTCCTACTAAGAACTATCGGTCTCGCTTGCGAACGCTTAACCTCTAGACTAGTGATGTTAGATCTAACAGTGTAAATGTCTAAAGTTAAACAAGTCTTGGTGTTGCCCTTCTTGGTTTTCATTGGTAGCCTAACAGTGATCGGTTCATGATCTCAGGTAAACTACAATTCACCTGCAGATTTGTCAGTTCCACTTATGAGTTATTATCATATGATTTCTAACGCAGTATTCATAACGATTCGTACTTAAAAAAGCTTGTTAATGACGACACATGTTTTAGACATATCAAATGTGTACACTAAGTTTAGATAAAAACCCCGTACAATCAACTTTATTTGGCAACAATTAAGAAGGGAACTGCTATCAAAGTTGTATTGTTTATTAAACCATTCATCAGTAGTTTAACTATCTCTACTATATATAAAGAAACACAGAGAAAAGCTCATCCAACAACATACATGACACTATCTCTTGTAGAAGTCATCAATGAATAAAGGTATATAACAATAGTGAATTTCATGTATTTAACACGTTTTCATGGTGATATGTGGTTACCACATATATATCCATAGGCAGAATACAAAACAACCATGATAACAATAGATAAAAAGATACTTTTTTGTGTGAAATGACCAAACTGTTGTTATTATTATCGGTTTTAGTTCATTCTTTACGAAGGACACTTGTATGTTGTTTTTTAACATTGATCATAAAACAGTAGCATCATGTTTATAAATTGTGGGTAAACAGTAGAATGTAAGTGAATGGTTGATAATGGTTACTAAATAAGTGAACAATATAAAGATAATGTGTTTTATATTGAATAATGTTTTTTGTTTTGTTTTAGTTTTTGTTCTCCATAATAAACATACTATCTTTCAAAAGTATTATTTAATTATAGTTTTCACTTAACGCTTATAATTTCCCACTTATTAAGTTATTCTATTGTTTCCAATGGAACAAACTATCATAATGACAAAATTGATATGTTGTAATTCAAACAAAGGTTTGGGTAACAATCAAATGTTTATTCAATGAAGGTTGAATAGGAATACTCTGAGTTTTGGTTTTCGTATACTCATTTTTATGGTTTTTAACATTGAGATTAAGGTAAATTGATTGATTAATGATCAAGTAGTCAAGTTTGAAGAGGATTACAGAGATTAGTAGTGTTATACTAAAAGTTATACACTTTATTCAATGTTATCGGAGTTTTATTAACTTTGTTTTTTTTTGGGGGGGGGGTGAAGGGTTTTCATTGAAAAATCTCCATTAATTTTTTGATATTGATAATCGTTGTTAAATTCAAATATGAAGTTACATTTCTCTCACTAATTATAGCAACATGAGACAATGTCCTAAAGTTTTATTATTACTTTTTTCAATGTTGTATGGATGAAAATACAATATTTTAGTTACTTAATAATTCGAGTTATATTTTGATAAATATTCAAAATTAATTAACTATGATAGTCATTCACTTGGTATTGTTTGTTTGAATCTCCCCATTTATGTTTAGGACTGCAATTGATCAGTCTTTTATTGGCATATGTAGTCCTAAACATTAATGGAAAGATTCAAACAAACAATACTAAGTAAATTTAAACTTCACCCAGTTGCATAAGCAAATGGTTATCAGGACTCAGTAGCTGAGTGGATAACGCGATAGCGTTTGAAGCGAACGGTACTGGGTTCGAGTCCTAGAGTGAACATCAACTCTGAGATGCAGGTACATCCAGCTGACCAGTCCCAAATAGGTCGAAACGCGTGTTCTGGATTCCACTACTAGCCACTATCCATCTTCGCTTATAATGCGCATGATAGTAATTGTTATTATAAATGTAGAATTCAAACTCGAAATGATCTAATAAGAAGTTTATGAGAGGACAAAGTTGGTTTATTTGATGTGACTGAGTATAAAGTACATTGATTTGTTTTCTATATGATGATCGACTACCTATTGTCTAACTAAATTTACTCCGGGTTACATTAAAATACTAATTTATATTGTTTTCAATTGAAAGTGAAGAAGCATATTTATTAATCGTATTGATTCAATAATAATTCTTTTATGGTTTCTTGAAACTAAACATTATTTCATCTGACTCTAAACATCTATCTCTTTGGCTAGAAAACTTTGAGTTCACTGTAGATTTGATTTTGTGCATGGACGTTAATATTAGTATCTAAACACTTGTTAGTTTTTTAGATTCTAATAAGTTTTGTAAACAGGTTTACTCAACTGATGACATTTTAATCAAAAATAAGTTATCAGCTAACCTAGAAGTGTAGTTTAAACAGCAATGAACAAAACAGATTGGTACAAGTATTCCTACAGACATCCCTGGACCATCAAACATAAATTTGAAAATAAAATAAGCATAAGAGTTAACTTTCGACGACTGCAACATTTTGGTAGACCAAACTATTTCATCTAGTTCTCTGATTTTATTATTAATAAATATATTTTTGTTATATCATAATGACTAGAAAAAAATGTATTTCTGATCTTTCGTGACTTGGCGTAAACTACTTCTTCAGAGTAAGTAAATAACGGAGTGAAACTAACACAAGTTTAAATTGTATTATTTATTTATTCTGAAGAGGTGACTTACGTTATGTCATGAAACGTCAGATAAACAATTTTTCTATTTATTGGGATATAATAAAAAGTATATTTACCATTACCTTTCTATCCAATGCTTAATTTATTTGTAACTATCAAGTCCAACTTTGGCATTGATACTTATGAAATCCTATTGCATTAACTTTAAACAAACAATTATGCCAGAAGCCTGCTATGTATTCACACAGTTCTATAAAATGATTACCGATAATTGCTTTGCAATATATCGCTAAGTTCAAGTGGAGATTTTCCGGTGTTTAATAATTTACGTTAAAAGAAAGAATAAAGCTTAATCAGTTATCTATCCTTAAAATACTTATTTCCAACTATAAACTTCACATACGAAAACTTGACGATCTCTAATTTCTGCTAATTTAAAACTTGTATCGCTACAATAGTATAATCACTCTTGAGGAATCTAGTTGAATAATCTGTATGATTATGACTGCAAAGTGCTATATAGTTTCACGATGTGTTGATTACGTAACTATGATCATAAATGTAAGCTGGTGTCAATTTAACTACGTTAATTTTTGATTTTGATACAACATAAGTGGCTGCCTGCTCCTGTGCTATCAATTATTAGCCATTCGCTCTATTCACACCCTTCGTTCTGTACATATGATAGAACGTTAGGATTGATATATCTACAGTAAAGTACAAAACCTTTACAATATTTCACCTAGGCCATTTGTTATGAAACTGAAACGCTGTAAAGTTGATTTACTCAAAAACTTTGACTTTTAAATATGTATATTACTCATTAATGTAAATTTTTTATTTTCACAGTTTAATTCTCAAGTCAGTCTAAGCTAGATCACCATTGACAACCTGTATGCGCGATGCTGAGGAATTCCGTACTTGGACGAAATGGCTTCCAGGTTTTCAATGTCGGTCTTGCATAGATTGATCCTTTAATCCAACTGTGAAAATACTATAATCCCCATATTTTCTAATATTCTCGTTTATTTTTTGTACAAATATTGCAGTCATTACAAACAATAAAAGGAGCTTGTTGAAATATTTTATGTTGAGTTCCACGCTGCACTAAAAACATCCTACTGAATAAGGCGAATATTCACTTAATTATTAAATATACTGTTATCATTGATTATATAAATAAACATGTATGTATATCTGAGTTTGAAAGTGATTAGAAGTGAAACTCAGGATACGTGCTACATCATATTTGCGACTGGTTATCTGGATATACCTAATGTTCATGTTTGAACTGAGATTGAATTTCACTAGTTACTACACCAAACATCAATGAATCTTCTCCTAAGTTACAGAGTTGCAACAATCACTAGTCTCTTTTTTGAGTATGTCAATAATTATTATTTTCAAAAGTTTATATTTCCCTCATAGATAATCTGTTTGACATGCCGGAATTAAAAACGGGACATGAGTTGTAGATTCCACTACTAATCAATATTTAAAATATAATCACATTGTAACTACAAATAATATCCAGGCATTAGCACAACAAGCATAAATGCCTATAAAGACTCGTTAAATTAAATGGTGATTAGTGACAAAAGTATAATACAAGCCTTTACAAATAATACATGTATATACAAATTGTTAACAATAAAAAAATAAACATCAATATTAATCCTTAAGTGAAGTATCTCAATAGAACTTACATTTGTAGAACATACTCATTGTAACTATGCATAGAATATTTAACAATAACTTACTTTTTATGAAAGGTACATATTCATATGTGGTAGAATAATGTGGGTCTTTCAAAAGTGTTCTCTTTTTAAATTTTTTATACATATTATGTAACCGTTTTACATTTGTAATTTGTTGTTTACACTTGAAATATCTATATTTAAATGTTTGTTTTGTATCGAATATCAAAGCTTGACGGCTATCTTTATTAGGAATCTGATAAATTAGCTTCAATTTGTCATTATCATAATTACCATTGACATGTAATTTATGTTTATTTTTAAATGAGAACGTTGATGATTGTATACCTTGAACATATTGATGGATTTCATGAATAAGCTCATGTGGATTTATGCATTTTATGCAATTGAGACTGTGGATCCCATTATTATGAGTTAATGATATGCCTGGATTGTTGAAGGTAAGTTAGATATTTACCATGAAGCAATATGTTGTATATCTTTATCATGATTTTACATGATAATATCCATAATTAGATAAGAAACAGTTCTTTAAACAATCAAAAACAAATCTATATGGTCTAGGCTACTTACTATTAATCTAGTTTGTGAATGATATTCCAGATTATACAATTTAAAAATGAAATGAACACGTCAAGAGAAATATCAAAACCAGAAAACACAGGACAATAGTTTTTTCTCCCTTGTTTCACAACATTCAGTAGTATTCATGTACTAACGTACACGTGATTCAACTCTGCGATTCGTTATTATGCGCTGTGAATAGTCAAACTAACTGTCAAATCTTTATTGATTTCAAATAGGGGCTTTAACTGATTTATAAATTATTCATAAAACCATCTTACAAATAACATTTTTGACTTTAGTCATTATTTTTATCATGTTCAATGTAATCAAGTTAAATTATTCAAAAAGTCATGTTTTTCGTCATTCACTCAGTATCATTAGTATACAGATAAATGGATAAATGCCTCTACATCCACTAGGAATATTGATAATCATGAATCATTTCTTATGGTTTTATATAAAGGGGATACACAGAATTATATAAGAAATTATATGCATTTGGAATTAATGGGAATAGAATTACAAAAGGAAATAGTGTGTGTGTGTGTGGGGGGGGGTTATTTTTAACTCATTTCTTATATTAGTGAATTACATTAAACAGTTTATATATTAAGCCAGGAATCCTTACTTTTGTTTTATTGAAATGAAATCCATTTTCCGTAATTAATTTTTATTTTTAATGTATAATTGCAAACTATTATCATTTAGATGGAATATAGAATAATATTGTCAAAAATAAGTAGGTTTTTATTATTGGACATCAATCTGTACCGAATGAAAACACATTTTGTTTCATTAAAAAAAGTATTGCGTGAGTTAATTAACTGTTAATTTCTATTTAAAAGAAGATTTTGTGAATTCATGAGTCAATTAAAGCTAGACCACCATGGAAAACATGAAACACTGGACGGGCGTTTTGTTCTAGTATGATTTGAATCCCATGAGCGGAATCGTAGATGTACATTGCTGAAGAGTCGCATACTAGGATAAAACGGGCGTCCAGTGCATCCAGGTTTTCGATGATGGTCTGGCTTCAATTGACTCATGATTTCAACCATAAAATTTCTAAACATTTTAACTTTTCTAAAGATAATACTAAAAGATTTTTGTTTTTAATTTTCAGTGCTTCGTTTTACGTATTAAGATCTTAATTGTTATATCAAGACGAGAATAAATGTATGGTAACCGTTTGAAATTATTTGTGGAATAATTTTATATTTTCGTTGTGTAAATAGTTTGAATTATTTTTTCTGGTTAGCGTTTTGTTAGCGAGTTAGTTTTGTACGGGGTGGAGTTGCTAACCCCTGCCCAATCCTCCTCCTATATCCGGGCTTGGGACTGGCAGTAACCCCAGAGGGGCTCCAAGCTGAGCCCCTACTAGTAGAAGCTCTTAATTGACTTATTGGTTACTTTTATGTGATATTCTCAAATTATTCTCCATCTTTTAGTCACAGTTTTTTCATAATCCCAGCAACTTTTCGCTTGATCTTGTACAAATGCTATTTTCTATTTATGGTGTGATGTGGTTTGATTTTGCTTGTATATAAATCAAGTAGGTTTGAAATATATGATTTGGATATAACGGAGGCTGAGATTGGTGTTCTGGACTTAACAAGCAGGGTTGGGCGGTAAATGGACTAATCGCAATTTCAAGGCTGCTTGTACTGGTATACGCGTCATTAGTTTTTTCGTATAAGTTAGCGTATCTAAATGGGCAATCGTAATTCGTGATAATCATACAGCTAAAAACAAAACATTTATAAATATAATCCTCGAAATGTATCATGCAATAAATGAACAGTCTGCTTTTGATTGTGTAATCTTCTTTTACAGATGATAAAGTCACTTGAAGGTTTTAAATTAGTTAAGTGTTTACAAAAATTATTTTTTCAATGAATCTGCAGTTGGATAAACAATAGCTCTGTATTGGTCTGTTTTTACTGATTGCATAGTTTATATATATTTACTTATTTCCAAAACGACAATTTTCCATTTCCATACAGTTTTGATCAGATTCATTGGCCTAATTAAAGATTCTTTATAGTCCAATGAGCATTAAAATTGTATTTCTGACGTTCATGTGACTTAATGTAAGCCCCTTTTTCTGAAGAAGTGGCCTACACTAGGTCACGAAACGTCAGAAATACAATTTTCCAACCCGCTGTAATGTAACAATAATTTATATTTATTATTACCTCACAACTCAATACACAATTTATTTGTAACTATCAAGTCCAACCTTGCCAGTCTTCCCTTTTGTGGATAAATTAAAATTTATGAATAAAAAAGACGCTTTATAACAGATAGTGTGCTAATTTCCATGACGGCAACAATATTATAATTCACTATACAACATAAAAATTGATTAAAGTCATACTTCAAACTTAAACACATAGAAAAACAAAAATTTTAATAGGGATTATCACAGAAAATATTGATTTTTTTTCTGTTAAACATGAGCTAACGATCAGATACACGAAACCTAACTTAAATTATTAGAGAGTACTAATAAAGTTTGCATGGTAACACCATTTAAAAACTTTTAATAATCAATAATCTAATTTAAAAAAATTAAAGGAATAAGTAAAATTTCTTTTATACAAGTTAAAATAACAAGTTATAATCATGTTTTTCATTTTTTTTCTAAAAAAATTGTAGTTAGCTAGTTGTTTTTTGTGTTCTTTTCTTTTTCCCGAAGAAAAACATGAAACTATAGAAATAATCTATAGAGAATTAAAATGTATTACTAGGCTTATTTATTAGGTAAAGTTCAATGACTCATTCAAAATATAAATTTTTTTTCTTCTTTTAATCAAAATATGATCTGTGGTAGGTTTAAACCACGTATCTGATAATAAAAATTTTAAGTTTATGTCCATTTGAAGAAAAGAAAAATATACAAACATACACACATACACACAAATATTTAATTGAGAAAACAACTGATAGTTTTGTTAGATAACCCTATGAGACACTGAAGAAGTTTTTTTTAAAAAATGTTTCTAGTTTTCTGCCGGGCGACTAGAAAAATGCATAAATATATATATATACAGTGGTTAAGTAACATATATCTATACATTGACATTGTTTCTATCCGTTGATTGCTATTAAACAATTATTTAAATAGTTTTAATGTGGGATATAAATATCAAAATTACAGTCAAGATGAAATACACATTGTACTTATTAGGTTACGTAGAAAAATTTGATTTTTGTAAAACTTTATTATGACTGTTTAATCTAATATGTATATAATCAATATAGAACGTATTATGTACTAATTATGTATTTGAATGTACCGTGTAATGAACATGGAAATTTGTAATCGGGATCATCATACTCAATGTAATCTTGGCTTTCAAAGGGTTTTTTCATTGATAAGCTTCTAATAATCTTAGAAAACAAAAATACTAAGAGATATATATAATACATATAATGTATATTTCATTGCACAGGACCTTTTCTAATTGTCAATCAGTTAGGAATGTTTTGGAAGAGATCATAAATTCTCGTGTTTTTTTAATACCAACTCAGGAGTTTTATGATTTAGAACAATAATAACCTCTATGATCTGTTTATTTCTACTATTTTTAACACGTTAGGAAATATGATTGACATATGAAATTTGATAAATAACCAAATGTAATTGAATCTACTATGACTACAGACAATCTCCTTGCTAGTCAATAAAATGTGACATTATATACCATTCTCAAAAGTATTATTTGACGTATTATCGAAACGTAATAAATAAACCTTACTTTTATATCAGAAGGGGTTTTGTGTATACTATAGTAGTTTCAACAGTTGAATTAATTAATCAATTGAAGCTAGACCACCATGGAAAACCTGGAAGCACTGGACGACCGTTTCGTCCTATTGTGGGACTCCTCAGCAGTGCGCATCCACGATTCCATAGTGGTGTAGCTTCAATTGACTCATGATCTCAACTCTATAAAATTACTAAAATCTCCACAAAACTCCTTCTGAACATGATCATGTGCTCACTAGTGACTGGCTCCATGAGGTATTTCCTGGAGTTCTAGTGAGAGGCAGTGACCAGTGGAGTTCAACTAGGTCTGTTGGGAGATATCAACTCTCTGAAGACAATGGTGAATGGTTGCTGAATTTCGTGGATTGGTTGGGGTTAGACATAATCACCGTTGGATGCCAGCTCAGTAGTCTATCGGTTAAGTGATCTAGCGCGAGACTGGTAGGTCCTGGGTTCAAATCTGGAGAGGCGGGATCGTGGATTTGCACTGCTGAGGAGTCCCACAATAACACGAAACGGCGATTCAGTGCTTCCAGGTTTTCCGTGGTGGTCTAGCTTCAATTGACTCATGATCTCAACTATCGAAACCATACATTTATTAAAGAACATATCACATAAAAGAAAATATGATGATCCCTATTATTTAAAAAATAAAAAGAAACAAATAAATGAAATATAATAATTTGATTAACTTACTTGCAACATCCAAATACTCTTTTACAGCTTCTAAACTAAACCATGGTTGAGCTAATCCATTTGTATTTATATTACAAAAAATCATGAAATTTATAATAAACAATTTTATAATCCAATACTGATAAACATAATATAAGTAGTAATAATGATAAATAAATGATGTTGAATTATTGAAATGAATTTTCACTATTGTATATTTATTTAATCCTAGAATACATGATGTATTCATGATTTATAAGTAGTATAATAAGTTTTCAATTGTTTAAAATAAATCTTGACAATCATTGAATAAACTAATTCAATTTATATTTCTAATAGAAAGAAAATACATTTACAAATGTGTGTTTTAAAACATCCTATTCAATTTACATGAAAATTTTATTAAAATAAACGGTGACATTACAGTCGCCATAGCAACAAAACATTGGCAAGTTGAAATAGCCTAAGTAACAAATTTTTTTTTTGAGGTATTGATGTATTAACACAAATATGAGATTGAATATATTAAGAAAACATTTGATTAATTGAGATTATGTTCACTAATGATGCATTTTAAAAATTGAATAAAAATTCAAATCCAATGATACAATGATAGTTTATTGTTTGAAATGGCTAGACATAAATCCGAATGTCTATAGAGTTTATTCAGGGAAAGTTTGGTTGGTTATAAAAATCAACCAATGAATAATTAACCAATAGACGGTGTTAAAATATTAATAATAATAATATAGTAATTCATTTTCAATCACAATACACATGCTACTTAAAAAATAAACCTACAGTTTATAATAAAAATAAATAAAGTATTCTTATGAGGTAGGGTTTATACATTTTGTAAAGTTAGTGTATAGTCCAAAGATAGAAGTCACTGCTTAATTTATTACAACTAGCATCAAATGTATGTTGATGATCTAGGAGAATTATCTTTGGAAGAAATGAAACTTGCCAAATGAATGTGATGTACATACACACCTAAACAATGCTTTCATCAGAAGTTTACGTAACGTTTCTAGTTGTGTAATAATTGCGGAGCAATGTTGTCATAGTATCATATTTAGCTCATTTTAAACTGATCTATAGCTATATCTGTCAAACAACTAATCCCTTCAACGATTCCTTTTTAATTGATTAGATTATCATCTAACTCTTTGGAATTTTAAAGTTCTATTTGCAGAATTTTAACAACATTTTTCACAGATGTTAATCCAAACTATCATTTTTTTTGTGTTCGTTTTCTCCGAGAATTTAATTTATCATTTCAAGTTCTACAACTTTTCGAGGATGTGCTATCAAGTATCAAGTTAAATGTTTAAATGTGAGAAATTGTTCACTTATTTAATTTCAACTTTCATCCCTATACTTATAGCTACTGTATGTTAGTAATTATTTTTATTACACTCTGATAAACTAGATTGCCTTTAAAGTATTTTAAACTCGGTGTTTCTTCGGACATTGTAATGACGCTGGAAATAAACAGCTGATAAAAACCTTCACGTTCATAATATCGAATAATTAAGCGGATACTGTAATTATAAATATAATGTACAAAATAGACAATCATTCCGTTTGTTCTATTCATTTTCTTCGCAGTGATTTTTTCATTTCCACTTTGAATTCAATAACAATTACTCAGTTAATTATTCACTGAGTTAGAATGTATCTAAACTAGCTTGAACGTTAACTCGACCTTCTTTGGTCGTATCCACTAAATCTTCTTAACAAGAGTGGGACCTTGAGTATCTAATAGGAGGAGTTTATGCAGAGGAGAGCTTTTATATATGCCATATAAACTATTGTTACAGTTATCCTCATATGCAATGCATCCTTTAAAAATGTCGCATTTTTATGTTGATGAACAAACTAAGGGCGCCGTAATATATTGACAAGTTCAAGTAGATTCGTCATTAGTACACTATGTTCGTTTAAATAAAGGGAAGGTTGTTTATGCTAATAAATTTTTCCTCCGTTTTTAAAAATAACGGATATTAACTTAACAAACAACAGCGAAAGATTAAGTCAATGCAAATTTTTTTGTTCGATTTACACAAAATACCGATTTTTGCTAAACTACCATTGTATTAGTCAGTGGTATGATAGGTGACGAAAAACCTTTTTGCTATCAGTTTTAATGATGAACTCTATAAATTGATTATATATATATAATTTTCAGGTCATTATTTTAGAATAACTATTAGCTTTAATTATATATTCGACATCAGTGAGTTGCCAAGACAGGATTAATTAGACTGGTTTCAAAAAAGACTACTGTAGTGTATGCTACTTAAGTTTATAAATATAAGCATAAGTAACATCAATCAGAAATGGAATGATTAATAGCAGAAGATTGAGATGATTGAGTTGAAGAGAACTGGAATGTAAACAGTGAGCAGTTGTAATAACAACAGAATTGGAAGAATGATGATGCATGTAAAGCATAAGTGAAGGAAGATGTATAAATAGTGTATGATTTTCGTATTTTACAAAGGCACTTTGTATTTATGCATCAAACAAGAAATTAGTTTTCCCTACTAGACTTCTTTGTTCACAACATTACCTTGAAACTGCAAAACCTTATACAATGCAAATAGTTTTAAATGTAATGGTCACAATTTCATGTTACCTTGATAAATCTTAGAGTAAGCTAAACGTAAAATTCAGCTTCTCTTGAGTCTGTAGCACGTTTTCCTTATATTTATAATACTATGTACTTTTTGTAGATGTAAGTCAATCAAACTACTGGGTTAACTAGGAATGTATTGTTAAACTGTAGGTTATGAGAATATATTTTACTGTATCGCTGTCAGAATCAAAGTACACGGATTCAAGTGAATAACAGACGTTTCTTATTAGGGTGAAAAATTGAAAATCTTTAAGTAAAATATATTTAATGGTACATTTTCATCGATTTATGTGTCATATATGGAAACTAAGGTATTCAAGGTGAATTATTATAATTATAATAAGATAGGAAATCAAATGTTTCTAGTAAGTCGTCAAATTTGTGTTGAAATCTTTGCGCAAAAAAGTTCCTATCAGTAGTATTTACGAACGTACATTACGTAGTAACAAAATGTTCAGAAAGGTTGTTTTTGGAGAAGTCTCATACTAGGACGAAACGGTTGTCCAGTACTTCCAGGTTTTCCATGGTGGTTCACCTTTAATCGACTCATAAATTCATCTATTAAATCAATAAAATTTATTTGTTCGGTTTCTGGAAATTACATCTTAAATACGGTAAGACATAAACAAAATCAATTACAAACAAAATATAACCTACTCACCTAGGGTAATAACATTTACTTGGTTGAAATAAAAATTAAATAAATTTCATCAAATTAAATCTTATTCAACTGTATGAATTAAGTTACTGGAAAAATGAAACTTTTATTATTCTTTTCATCATATAAGAATTTTGCTTTATTTTGAATATCAGAAGGGGGTTTTGTGGAGATTATAGTATTTTATATAGTTGACATCATGAATCAATTGAAGGTAGACCTCCATGGAAAACCTGAAAGCACCGGAAGGCCATTTTGTCGTATTGTGGGACTTCTCAGCATTTTCGACTAGATAAACCCATAATAATTGAATAGAATACTTCAGTAGTGTAATTCACTATCTAAACGTTATTTACTTTGAATAACCGATGAATGATTGATTCCTTTTATAAACTGTAGTGATATATTTTGAGAGTATTATTTATCTAAAGAGGGAATTTAAGCTGGACCGCCACTGAAAACGTAGAAGCACGGGACGGGCGTTCATTCTTATTATAGGACTCAGAAGTACGGGTCCACGAGCCCTCACTCTGAACTTCAATTCAAGACGTTAGGTGTTGTGAGCGAACGCTTAACTTTAAATTGACAAGTGAATTCGACTTTGGAAATACTACGATTTCTAGGAATCCTCAAAATTGTTATTATTTTCTCTCTCTGTATATATATATATATATATATATATACTGACAACAGTTGATAGTTATAAAGGTGAGACACAGAAGTCAGATGCGCATTGCTGAGTAATCTAGAAGTAGGAAGAAAAGGTATTCTGTTACTTTTGATTTCACAATTATTTCATTTTTTACTTCCGTATAAAATTGAATGAAGGTATACATGTGGAAATCACCTTGAATTAATATATGTACTATATGAGATTATGCACTATATTAGCACATGTTGTGCTTACTATTTAATATGATTCATTTAAATTGAACTGTCATTATACCAATAGATTATTCGGTAATTCATTCCTGTTATAAAGTAATGAAAATATTTGAAGTGAAAAATAAATATCATCATCATAATTTGTAGAGATTGTTGAATTCCATTTGAATTACGAACCGTTGTATGTAAGATAACCATCAGAAATCTGGAAGTACATATAACACCTAAGTAGATAGTATCAGTGCACACTAGGTTTACAAACAAGGTTTGGAGACTTACGGAAGGCTTTAAACACTGGAGACATGCAAATTCGCATTCCATCAACAATCAACCGATGACTACAAAGAAGTGATCGTTCGTTTACCGAAATTCAAAAAGAAAAATCTTCAGATTTTAATAAAAGGGAGTCTTGTTTTATCGTTGCTTGTCACTGGTCTGAAAATTGTTGAACATAATGATTTTGTGAGTTAACGTTGTAGTGAACGAAAAACAGCAATCGCTAATTTTAGCATATTCTTGCAGCTGTTCAACAAGAAGTATATTTCTGCTGATACATTGATCATAGTGTGATTGAATTTCTATTCATTAAAGAGCTAAATTTAACTACTAATTACTAACTAGGCAACCAGAGTCTTGCTCATCACATAAACAGTATTCCAATATGATAAGATTTATTGTACTGAATTGATTGTTTTACTATCCCGGCAAATAATACTATCATAATATGAAAGCTTTTTGATTGTATATGAAATCCACAATAATTGATGCTAAATACCTCTCGTCATACTGTAGTGATGTCCACAGACATAAGTAGTATATAACAGCAATGAGAAGTGTAATGCCTAGCAGCAGAAGGTTGAGAAGGTCAAATTAAAAAGAACAGGTATGTAAACAGAAAGTAACCGTTATAAAAATAGGATTGAAGGAACAATGAAATTTATAAGAGAAAACTGGTGAAAGATCTACAAATGAAGTATTGAATGTATAGTTTTCATACTTCATCAAATCACTCTTTCGGTTTGCATTCAATGATAAATTAGTCTCCCGAACCTGAGAGTTCGCTTACTACAGTACTACAAATAATAATAATAGTAATAATAGACAAATCTGTGTTTATCACTACCCATGTTAAAATTCTCGGTAGACACACACTTGTAATACAATTTTCTTTAATTCTAATGAAAATTTATAAAAATTCATGTTTTATGTTTTTAATTATTATTAATTTTTTTTAAAAAAAAAATCCAACTAGAAACCGTGTCTTTACGTACAGGATCACATACACTATTCGTTTGATGGGAGTATATCACATGCCTTATAATGTTATAAATCTCGTGATGTTTGACGTAGTATTCATATTTCATTTTGTTCAATTTAAAAATGGTCCGAGCAACAAAAACAAAAAAATAGTATGAAAACATGAAAATATATTTTCAAGTAGACATTTTGTATTAGTTCACATGTAGCAGGTTTTCTAAAAAAAAAAACTAGAAATTTCTGTCAAACAATCAAACAAACAAAAAAGGTTATTTAAATTCACTTAGTATTGTTTGTTTGAATCTTCCCATTGATGTTTAGGACTGCAATTGTTCAGTCTCTTATTGGCATATGTGCATACTGTGCGTATTTTCTCGATATAGCCTTATTTCACAAGCATTATAAGCAAAGATGGCTAGCAGTGGAATCCAGGACGCGCGTTTCGTTATTGTATCCCTTTCATTTTATATATTTTCTTTCGAGGGAAACGAGTTCTTCATTTGAGTGGAAAATACACTGGACCACAATTGAAATGTAAACATTAACATTATGATTCAAGTAAATCCAATGGCCTCATCCTTAATAATAGAAGCATTGGATTGTAGATTTTGCTACTTGGAACTTCTATTAAAGTACCGATTGTTGATTGACTACATGAAGTTTTACAAGTTTTATTCCTTTAACTTTTAAATTTTTCAATGTGTATTAGTTTGGCTCGTTAAACAATAAAGTTGTACCCACATCAATAAACTATGATATTCGATTATTACTATTTTTTCAGTACCCTTACTAAATCACACGTATAAATGTTATATATTCACAAGGCAAATTTCTAATAATGAGTGAATTAACCCAATTGATCATTGGTCATTTTACATTATTTTGTTCAACTTCTTAACAAATCATTATAATTTACGGGTTATATTGCATTGTAAGGATACCATTCTTAGTTTAGTGATAAAATGTATCTCTTCTTTAATGGTTTGAATAACAATACCGATAACCAACACACTCAGTATACCTGATAAAATTATCTGGGTAATACTATTTCCTGTCTTTATAATCCGAGTGATTTAGATGCTCGATACAAAGATTATAACTGTATACTATATGATTTATAAATAGATAATTTCGTTACAAAAAGACTGCGGAAACAAAAATCTAGTCAAGTACGATACGGGCATTTTTCATCAGGTAATTATGTGATTCGGTGTTCCGAAATTTTGCAAATAAACTTTGAATTCATTAAATTAATAATTCCAAGATCACTTGTGGTGTGTGTGCTATTAATGTCTTTTGACATAAGTAGTATGTAATACCAATCAGAAGTGGAATACTCGGCAGCACAAGGTTAAGGAGGTCGAGTTGAAGAAAACAGAAAGCAAAATAGAAAATAATTATGAATTGGAAGAATCATATAGATTGTCAAGTACAATTGATGAGAGATTTTCAAATGTTAATGTTTGGTTCTCATATTTTACACCTGGGTTAGGATTAACTACAATCTGAAGGATGGTTTTCTAAAGATAATTTTTTATACACATTTGATAAAATAGAGCAATAGTTTCCTGAAAATGCAGTTTAACATATTTTGAAAATGTACATAGGTTAGTCCAGAACGTTAATGATAATTTCCTGATTCTTTCAACTTTTTCTAATTATTGCTTAAACTACTTGTGAGTAACATAATAGCCGATTTATAGAATTTCAATGTTTCGCTATATCAAACCCGACTAAAATGTTCAATATATCACGAAAACAACTGAATTTTTATCTTCAGTCGTCCTTTGTGAATCGTCCAGTTCTTCTAACATATTTTAAAAATCTGTATTCAAGAATACAGACTTTAGATATTTGTAGATATAAGTAATAATGTTGAGCTGATTAGATATAAACAAGTAAGCACATCAATCGTAAAAATATTTTGGTGATAATGAACGTGAGAACAATAATCACATTTCCTTCAGGTTACAAATATAATTGACCAAATTGATAGTTTACTACTAACCATTTTTCTAGTTATGTATCAAAGACTTATTCATTCATATTTTTGAATTAAAACGTTCACTTGTAATGTAACATTTAGTGTTTTTCGCAACTCATCGAACAAGGGTAATCGAATCTATTTTAATTAGTGATTAACAGAATTGTTGATCACTCCCCGATTCTCTAAACCTTAAAATGCCCAACGAAAGGAGATATAAGTGCCTTAGTTTTGTCAAACAAACTAACGACGACTAAAGAGAACTTAAATTGTGTTTATATTTTTCCTGTTACCAATAAGTCATAGCCAAACACGTAATCAGCGAGGATTGATTCTGAAACATGAAAATCTTATGAAAACAGTGATTTATTTAAATTGTCAAGCTTAAGTCTAAATATCAATATATACAACTTATCTGAGCTTGTGGCTCTCTGTGATCATAGTTTATTATCATCCATTCAATCCGTACATCAATGAAGAATGTTAAAGTTTTTAAAATGAATTTCAGTTTCTGATACCTTTTTATTGAACATCATTTTGTTGCATTATCAATATTTGAGTCGAACAAATCTATAAGCCTCGTATTCTAAATTTTTCTCTGTTGATTAATGATAAAATATGTAAAACTGTATGAAAGTAGATGTTTCTCGAAAAAATATCACATTTACTTCCATTCATTGAATGTGGTAAAATATCTTTGGGACGATGGTATGCCCATTCGATGTTTAATATTGTTTACGTGGGAAATATGATTTCCCTAATAAGACATGAAAAGACTAATTGAAAATACACTATGCCTAAAGATGATCCTGTGTTTATTCTACTGCACTACATAATATTAACGACTACCAGTTACCTGTTATAAATACTTCTAAAAAATACTGTATTAGCTCAATAATAAATTGAAATAGACATCATATCACCTTTGAACAAATGAGATGCAATTATAGTGTGTAAAACTATTAATGTTGAGAGATACAAGTAATATGTAACACTAATCAGAAGTGGAATGCCTGTCAAAAGAGGATTGAGAATATTGAATTAAATGAAACTAAAAAGGAAACAGAAAGGAATTGGAATGAAAACGGAAGGAAAATAATGGTAAGGATGTAAAAAAACAATTGATGAGAGATTAGCAAATCAAGTATTTAATCTTTGGTTTTCATATTTACGAAGACACTCTGTAATTTTGTATGACAAAATGAAACTCTGGGACGCAGGTGCATCCACCTGACGAGTCCGAAATAAGGTGAAATTCACGTCCTGGATTCTACTGCTTGTCACCATCCATTTCTGTTTATAATAATTGTTCAGTGTATAATGCATTTAAATCCACACAACAGTAAGTTTCTGGGTAACAATCCGAACATTAAACAAATAAAATTTTATATAGTTGAAATCATGAGACAATTTGAAGCTAGATCACCATGGAAAACCTGGAAGCACTGGAAGGCCGTTTCATCTTATTGTGGGACTCCTCAGCAATGCTCATCCACCATCCTGACTACCGAGATTCAAACCCAAGACCTATCAGTCTCGCGCGCGAGCGCTTAACCACTAGACTACTGAGCCGGCATCCGACGGTGTTAATATCTAACTTCAACCAATCCACGAAATTCAGCAACCATCAACCATTGTGTTTAGTGAGTTACTATCTCACAACAGACCTAGTTGAACTTCACTGGTCACTGCTTCTCACTAGAACTCCAGGAAATACCTCACTTGTGAACAGATGATCATTATTAGGAGGGAGTTTTGTGTAGATTTTAGTAATTTCATTTAGTTGAAATCATCAGTCAATGGAAGCTAGACCAACATGGAAAACCTGGAAGCACTGGCATTTAAGAATACATCAGAAAATGGAGTTTTTCTAAAGAAAAGATATAGTTTACTTCTTATTTTTGTTTAAAACGAACATTTGAGAAAAAAACAGCTCTGGTATATGAGTGCTGACAATTTCATCCTTTTAAAATCCAATATGGCGACAAGATTATGATGTTAACAAACAAACAAACAAATAAATAAGGAAATCATATCAGAATATTTTGAAAAATATCCGATTATTTGTCTCTATGCAATTTATATAAAGATGTAGTTTTCGGGTATTGTTTACCAACAATATAGAATGTGAACGGTAATTTCGTTAACATGTATATGTATATATGTGTACAAATTACACGAACTTATTAAATTAAGAATGTAACATACTTTTTACAGAACACGAAATCCTATATCTTACCCGTTTTTAATACAATAAAAATAATAAAAAATAAACGGGCCGCAAATTATGGATACATTAAAACTTGCCAATGATTAGTTTAACAGATAGTACACAAAGAAATTGTTGTTATATAATGTTCGTTTTTTTTGTTAACCAATAATATAGTCCCATAAGAAAAACTTATTTAAAATAAATCGTTTTGAAGTAATAAGCTCAGATTTTAGTAACCGTTCATTGAAGTACACTAGGTGAGTAAAAATGGATTTTGGTCATTTTTCGAAAACACTGTTATGTCATGCTACACACTAAGAAGACCCATTAGGATTGAACTGAAGGACGAGAAAGCCAAATGTAAATTCCAGGAACAACTGAGTTCACATCTAGGCAATTCTATAAACGAGACTGACCCAAATGTTGCTTGGAAAGATATACGAACAGCTGTGGAAACAGCAGTAACATCTACTAGTAACTTAAACCAAAGGGTTACAAAAAACCAATGGACTTCTTCTAAGTCTATTGCACTGATGGATTCGCGTAAACTCATCCCATCAGGCTCTGAACACAATGAAGAGCTCAATGAAGTTCACTGGGTGTGTACGCCTCAATTCGGCGTAGTTTTCTATGATTTCTGACCTTTAAAAAATAGATATTTCGTTTTCATTTCGTAATTCTTTCTGTATAGAACGTTAATCTGTCTAGTGCTATCATATATTTGCATAGGTTCAAATTATATGAAGTTAACTAGTTAATTAATTAAAATAGCTTATAATGTTGTTAAGCCTAGTATCAGTACCCTAGTTGATTACAATAAGTTTCTTTTATGAGATTGGAATACATTATGAACATATAGATTGAACGGTACTACCGTTTAACGAATAAAATATTGATAGTCTACGTAACTATACACCATATATTGCATATCATTTGTCTACTGTTTGCATTTATAAGAAAGTAATTAAAACTTTTCAAGATTTAGTGTATACCACAATATTCCTTCTGAACAAATAAACATGCAATGTGATATTATTTCATCAAATCTTATGTAAAAAAGATATCATATCTGAACCGCATCAGGAAATTAACACAATAAACTTCAAAATATTGTGGTGTGGGTTACTTATATCCACACAAGTAGTATATGATGATGGTCAGGTATAGAATGTGTTTTACTAAAGGATTGATAAGGAAAGAACCGAAACGGAACGCAATCGGTATGAAAATGCACGAACAATGAAATCAGAGATGATGGAGTGATATTTGTAGAAGGAACAGTCAAGATCGAGACAATTGATTGATAGTTTGCAAATTAACTGTTTACCGTATGGTTGTCAGATTTTAGTGAGACATTCTGTAATTTTCGTGTCAAATATATTCGATTGTTCCCCCCCCCTAGTGTTCTTGTTTACTACAATACGACATTCTAAAATGTCCTATAGGTTCTAATGTATATTTTAGACAAATTGACGGCTTAAATTTGTGGACATTTTGATGTTTTTCCCTGATACACTTCTAACTTTCTCCGAAGTGTAATGTTACTTGTACATCTGAGATGAATCAAAAATTACATATCAAAATATTACTTAGTGAGGAGGTCGTCTATAGCACACAAGAAAAACTGGACCATGAGATAAAAGGTACGGCGTTCTATGAAGAGTCGTAGAACGTTTCCGTCTATACAATAATTAAATCCTTCTTTTGTCTTACGAGTTCATTCTATACAGTGAAACTTTACTTTTATAAATTGTTAATTCGTATTTTTTTTAAAAGACTGATTGATAAGAACAGTTGGACCACAATAGTAATATTTATTATTGTAAGCTTCTTATTTACCTTGTTATCTCGGATAGCAGACGTTTCGGCCATTTCGGTTTTGCCGAAGACTGATCATAGTTAGTGATGATAGGACTGAATATTCAATTTCAAATTAGTCTCACTCAAACGATACAGAAATCACAAAGTTGTACAAACTTTAAATTGACTACGAAAGTCGTAGTATATTCATGTGTATACAACCTATAAACAATATTCTATAATAACGTAAATCTAGCTAGACTTCAACATCACAATGTATATAATAAACGTCTAGATAATGAGAAATAGTTTATCATAAATATATTTTGCAAATCCCCAGCAGTGCTGAGGAGTCCCATACTAAGATGAAACAGCCGTCAGTGCTTCCAGGTTTTCCATGGTGGTCTAGCTTTCACTGACTCATGAATTTAACTATTGAATTATTATAATGTCCACAAAAACCCCTCTCTGATTAAAATCCTATTTTATCCACCTAATAACTAAACAATTCAAACTATCCTACATTTATTAGAGGAAAAAACAAGTAAAAATAATCGATCTCAAGAATGTAGTTCGATTAAGTGTCTCTTTTTTTTATTATAAAAATCTTGTTCTCGCAACCTCAAACCTAAACAAGCTTTTGTTTAAATAAATTCTAACAATAAGGTGTCTATATTATATTGAACTCATGTATCACAATGATTAAATAAATATGACAAGCATGTCGCCTAATGTCAATACTTATTATGAAAAATTATTAGTTCCAATGATCTATTTCTTAACGTTTTAGTTACGTTGTGTCTGATTTAATTATTACTGGGCTAAGAAAATTTTCAGTTACTGCATTCAATATTCAATAAAATCCTTAGATATGTCATTGTTTTTTGTCTCACAATTGAATATATTGTATGCAAGAGCGTTGTGACTTCATACTATTTGAACAGGTACAATTATATTAATAAAAAACAATGTAGTTAAAACTTATTAGAATCATGTTGTTTATGTTCTCTGAATAGTTTGAATTTCATTTTACAAGGTTATAACAAAAATCTCTGAATAATGTTAACAAAATGAAATTGATCGTTATTAGCAAAGAGTGATAGTGGCTAGCAGTAGAACCGAGGAATCGTCAGCTGAATGTAGATGCATCTCAGAGTTGATGTTCACTCTGGGACTCGAACCCAGTATCGTTCGCTTCAAACGCCATCGCGTTATCATGAATTAAGGCTATATCGAGGCAATACGCACAGTATGCACATAAGCCAATAAGAGACTGATCAATTGCAGTCCTAAATATCAATGGGAAGATTCGAAACAAACAACACCAAGTGAATTGATTGGTATTATTTACGTTCTAAGCACATATTACCTTTTCTTGATCTGGAAGACGAGTCATTTATTATACTGTTTACAACAATATATATTCAACTGATTAAACCTGGACATACATTAAATGATTTTCGTTATTGAGGGCAAAATCAGTGAATACATTGAAGATTGGAAAAGCTTTTGACTAAAATAAAACGAGGTAAAAAGTCCTGTCTATATGTATGGTTTCAATAATCAAATAAGAAGCCTATTTACTGTCCTAGCAAGTTTGGTTTGTCGCTAGCAGTAGTATTCAACAGGAGTGCTTTGTCTTTTTCTTCAGTTAGAAATTTGAGTGTTGTAATCGATGAGTCTCAAATAGTATGCAACACGTAAAATGGATTCTATTACTAGACATAATCCAGCTTGATAAAACTTGTACTCAATTCCGATATGAATGCAAATACATGAATAGGGGTTGATGATATGCAGTTCTTAATATCAACAATAAGAAAGCTCAAAGTTTTATATATTCATGTACCGATACTGAATAAAGATTATAAACACTATTTAGAAATCACTTCAGTTTGACTCGATGTTTGATGTTTACTCATTAAAAGCATGAACGTTTTATGATGACCTAATACTGTATCACATATTCCTGTATGAATTAACATGTTTCAACTGCCCAAATTTAATTTTTATTAGGTATTTAAGTTACTAAGATATTCAAATATCAGATTATAGTTTACTCAGCTCTGTGATCTGAGATAAAAAGTGTGAACGACAAGATACGGTTCAATCAATATAAAGTTTTTGAACGAACCCATTAAATAAGCAAGTTACAGTTTAATAACACACACTGAATTGAGTTTTTTAATCCTAATAAAGCATTATGTCCTTCGGACTTTTACTTTGATTAAAAGGTGTTTTATTGTCAAAGTTAAACTACCATTGTATATTTTATGCATTGAGCTAATGAAAACAATTTTTTTAATATATTGTTCAAATATGATGAAATATCTAACTAGTCATGCATATCTATGGATTATCTCTGTCAACTAAATGAATATCGTTTTTTTTTTATTTTTCTCTAACTTAAATAGATACATTTGAATTTTCCGTAAAACACTTCGACACTATCTCTATGGATACTGTACTAATTCTATATTATAAAAATTCATTTAAACATTCATTAAATTGTCAAAGTAACAGGTGAATATTAGTTATCCAGTGTAAAATTTATTATTCGAAATAAATCATTGATTTTATTATTGAAAATGACAATTTTTATGTTAAATAATTTTGTTACAAGAAAATGAAATGTCCCTCTATTCTATCAGGAAAAAAAAGAAATTTATGATCAGTCTGATAGATGTTCGTTTATGTTCTTTTTTACTTCTCCTTCTTCTTCTTCTTCTTCTTCTTCTTCCTCTTCTTCTTCTTTAAACATCGCTTTATTTTCATTTTTGACAAGCGATTTGATTGTAGTTATAGTTTCGTTAGAAAAATATCACGTATTGATATGTAATATGATAGCCATTGGTGAATATGTAATTCTCTAAAATTTTCTAACGGATTGTCACTTACTTTAATTTTAAAAGTACATAGCTCTGTTATACGTAAACGTTAGATTTATGATGATATGTTTACTTGAACTACTAGAAAAATAACATATATATTTCTCAACGCCTTAATCTAGCGTTGGTTTTATACTCGGCACTTTTTTATATTATTAAATTTTGCCATTTAGTGATTAACCTTGATCAAAGATTCTGGACTCGAGTTCCGCATACGGGATCGTGGATGCTCATTGATGAGGAGTACTACATTTGAACTAGATGGCCATTCAGTAGTTCCAGGTTTTCAACGGTGGTTCAGCTTGGACTGACTCATGAATTCAACTGTGAAAATACTACAATCTCCAGAAATTCTCATTATAATTTTTATTAAAGTATTGCTTTATTTATAATTCAAGCTTCGATAAACGACAGGCAACCAAAAGTGTTCTTCACATTGTTCAGTATAAACAAAAGTTGAAACTTAACTTACGTAAAAAGATACGTTGTTTTCTTAATCTGTTTTTAGTTACATCAAACATACATAGTTTTAGTATCACCAAAAATATTCGTTATACCTTTAGTATGTCATGAATAGTGAGATGATTCGCTGAAAAACGTTGACTGAAATCAATCCGATTAATTGCTGTTACAATAGTTGAATAATCTAATTGTAAATAGCCTATTCACCTTTTGATTCTTATCAGTAGTGTAGCCTCGAACAATTCGATTTGAAAACGTTTAAATCATCAATAGTTTAGGCATCAGAATAAACCACTTAAAGGATCATCATTTAATTCAAAGTAATTGAAAGCTGGAAGCTTTCAATGAAACTGGAAAATAAATACTTATCAACTGAACTATTGAATAGTTAGGAAGGGTTTTGTAGAGATTTCAGTATTTTCAGAGTTGAACTCGTGAGTCAATTGAAGCTCGACCACCATGGAAAACCTTGACGCACTGGACGGCCGTTTCGTCCTATTGTGGGACTGCTCAGCACTGCTGGAGTGTTTGTTTGGTTAAATTCAATTAGCAGTCCTTTGCTAAAATAACTCCTTTATAATTCAATGGATAGATTTTAGTTAGTTCAAAAAAGAAATTAAATAATTGATAATTCTAGTTCTTTAAAACATGCACACATATCGTCCAACTTTCCTAATTATGAGTCTGTTACATTCATTAATTGTTTCTTTTCTCCCATAAATAGAACTGAGGGAAATTGGAAATTTTTGGACATAAATAAAAGACAAAATGCATGAGAAATGTTTACTTATGATTTGTTCAAAGATAAACAAATATTCTACTTTGGCGACATGATAGATTGAAAGTAAATATCTGGATATATCTACGTTATTTTATTTCAGACAGAATTGGAGACATGTGAAGAATATAGCAGAAAATAATATTATTGAATGATAGAAGCATATCTACTTTGAGGATAGGTTAGAACGGATAGAATATACTTGAAGATATGTGATACTTGTAAAAGTTGGGGGGCTCACGACAGTCTAGCACTATTCTTCGCAAACGCAGTCGTACTGTCCAGATTCTTTAAGCTAATGGATACTTCAGCAGAAACTTTATAATGTTATTCATTTATTGAAATCGGTAAAGTAATAGATAATATGATAATATAATCTTCAGTGTTATTTTCGACATTATTTCAAACAAAACGTTTCAGACAAAGAAAATATTCAACCGTATCACTGGTATTTATCTGAAACTTCAGTTGGTTCTATATAATTAATCATTTCTTAGGTTACACTAAGTATTTCTCACAAAATATTTTCATAACAGTAATAACGAAACTCACACTTTCAATAGAACACCTATTTACAATATTGTTGTCTATTCGTTACGGTGTAAGTTTCGTTTGTTCATATAAGCGGATATTTAAAATTAATTAAGTTTAAATTATTCATTATCCGAACTAAATTGATATGCGGCTGGTCAATATTTATACCAGTTTTCCAACTGGTTTCTAACCTGGCCTCACATTTTCTGCATTTATATTCTTTGTAAAGATTTGAACAAAATACAAAAATATTTTAAGCAAAGATGGAAAGTGGCTAGCTATGGAATCCAGAAAGCCTGTTTCATCCCATTTGGGATTCGTCCGCTGAATATACCTGCATCTCAGAGTTGATGTTCACTCTGGGGCTCAAACCTAGTATCGTTCGCTTCAAACGTCATTGCGTTATTCACTTAGAGACTAATCGATCGCAGTCCTTAACATCAATGGGAAGATTCAAGTAAACAATTCCAAGTGAATTTCAAAATACAGAAGTGTTTCTTTTTTTAATATATCATTATCAATAAGACTATAAAATGCTATGACCTTCATGTTTATATTCTGTCAATGCACAGTGAATGAATTACACATTAGATTTATTTGATAATTCATAAAGTTTTTAGCGTTGAAACTCAGTTCACTGTAACAAGTGTATATTGGATTAATTGTTTGATTATTAGCGAGAATGCTATCTACTTATATATTTGGTGAATGAAAAGGTTACAACTTTCAAACCATTTAAATTGAAAACAGCGTTACGTTTTAAAAAATGGTCTTCTGATTTTAGAGAGGATGTTTTGCTGTTTGATTTTAAGCGATTAAAACTCATCATTGGAAAACATGAAAAACTAGTGAAATAATTTCAAACAATTTATGACTCTTTAACGAAGAAAGACTTACATAGTTCATGATAAAAAACAAATCAGTGACCCTCCTGATTTGATACAGATTAAAACTTCTTCATTTAACAAGTTTGACCCATGCTTAGCATAATGATAATAATACCAAAAGTCATTGATAAATCGTTACCTTAGTTAGGACTAAAACGTTATTTCAATAAATGTTGAAGCTTTCATATCATCAACAAAGTTTCAGTGTATCATTGTAAAACATTTTTTATATGAAAACTGTTATCCGACCATGAAATCACCGATTATTTATAGTCTACCAACATCTAATGTCTTTCGAACCAACGGCTGCAATAAATAAGTCCTTACAACATTTTAACTTGCTTGGTTAAATTCTGATATGACGTCTTGTTTGTACTGATAGTTCTATAAGTAAAATGATACATATATAGTGATTTCTTATGGTCACTTCATAAGGTATCTTACAAATCCATTTAGTTGTGAAGGTAATTTCAACAAAACTAAATCACAACTTTCTATTTGTATACAAAATATTCCAACAACCACTTTGCTAGATATATGAAAGTTATAAGGAGTGTAGTCTATTTGGGAGAAGGCATTTACGATGAGTTCATCTATCTTTAGGATTATACGAAAAGAATAAGACTGTTCAAAGAACAATGAATATCAAGTTGCTTACAAAAACATTTCAATAAAACTTCAATTATTCAATAATTACTTTGCAAAAACAATGTTATTTTTCACTGTGTTTATTAACTTAAATTTATATATAACCCATTTTTAAATTAAACGGCTCTTGGTATTATGACTGTAAATTTACTAAATTAATGAATAACTAAGTAATTCATTAGTCAATTGAAGCTAAACCATCATGGAAAACCTGGAAGCACTGGAACGCCCTCTGATAATGATCACATGCTCACCAGAGACTGACTTCAAGAGATATTTCCTGGAGTTCTAGTGAGAAGCAGTGACCATTGAAGTTCAACCAGGTCTGTTGTGAGATAGTAACTCATTGAAGACAATGGTGGTTGTGTCGCTCAGTTTCGTGGATCGGTTGAAGTTAGACATTAACACCGTTCGATGCCGGTAGGCTCAGTGATCTAGAGGTTAGGCGTTCGCGCGCGAGACTGATAGGTCCTGGGTTGAAATCTCGGTGGGCGGGATCGTGGATGCGCACTACTCAGGAGTACCACAATAGGAGGAAACGGCCGTCCAGTGCTTCCAGGTTTTCCATGGTGATCTAGCTTCAATTGACTCATGATCTCAACTATTAATATTACTATCATATCCCCCAAACCCCTTCTCATCAGTAACTCATGCTTACTTTTTCAATCATAACATTTACAAGCCTATTTGAAAAACGTTTCATCATGAGTTTTTTTGTTCTTTTTTGTAAATTTTCTCTTCTTTTTTCGTCAATTCCCCACATTTTATTTATTAAAATGTTTGTATACAATACACAAAATATACTTCCTTTCATTGTTCAAATGATACTTCATATTTCAAGTATAAATTTGTCAATATTATTAGTGAACAATTTCCGTTATTTTATAATTAGTGTTCCATTTCCCTGTGGATTTTTTGTGTTTGTTTTTCTGAGATTTTGTAAATGCCTTTACTCTAATGAAATGTAGTCATCGATATTGAAAGCTTGATAGTCGTATATTATCTTGATTATCAGTAGAACTTTGAAATTAGTTGTCATTGTTTGTAAAGTATTATACTGGTCCCTTCGTATTTATGATTTTTTGATTTACTTCAATTACGTTTATTCGTAAGGACGCTTGAATATTTTAAAACGTATATCCATTTATTTGTTGTTTCTTATATAATATTCATAGTAATAAAAAGTCTTTTGTCATACTGTAGTGTATGCCACTTATGTCGACAGTGATAATTAGTATATAACGCAAAACAGAAGTGGGACGACTGGTCGCAGAAGGTTGAGAAGATCGAATCAAAGAGAATAAGAACACAGAGTAATTGTAATAGCAATGGAGGAACGGTAAAGGCTGAGACAATCGCTAAGGGATTTGTAAATGAAGTATTTAATGTATGGTTTTCACATTTTACGAGAGAACTCTGTAATGTTGTGTAAATCAATAAATTGATTGTTCCCACCAGAGTTCTCGTCCACTACAACACCAGAATGTGATTTGTCTACTAAATAAGCTTTTTTTTTCTCTCGTTAACAACCATGTTTCATAGACAGTGATCAAAATTTTACATTTATAATTATAAAAATGACAAACAGCTAAAATAATGTAATGCAGTAATAAATGTAAAGCATATGTATCAGCTAAGAGTTATACTTAGTCTTACAATTAGGCCATACACTGAAACGAAATTTCCGGGCATTCTAAACGGAACCTATTCAATGAACTGATCTACCTATACTTCTATTTTATCGTGACCATCAATTACCGAAATCGTGTTTGATTCTCCATGGTATTATCACATAAAACTTTTATTATTAATTACTTCAGCTTCTTAACATTTAACAAGCAGATAATGTATTATCAACTAAATTTAACCCGTACATTAATTCATATTATTTTCTTTAAGTTTACAACAAACAGATTCAGTCTTTATGAGTTCCACAGAACTCTGTTTTAATCATCACTAATGCAACAAAGATTACTAAATGTTGCTTGTTTATATTCTGTTTAATGTATACCATAGGATGCACTTCATATTTATTTACGATATACACACCAGTAAAAGAAATACATTCTAAACTTCCATGTTAAAAATCCAATCATTTTTCATTATAACAAATGAATATTTCGTTGTAAAGTAACTTGTATATAATACGAAACATAAAAATGTTTATGAATCATATGGAACAAAAATTCTTAAGAAATCGAAATAATTTCAATAGTTGAGATCTTGAGTCAGTTGAAGCTAGACCACCATGGAAAATCTGGAAGCACTGGACAGCCGTTTCCTCCTATTGTGGGACGCCTTAGTCTTGCACGCGAGCGCTCAATCTCTACATCACTGATCCGGCATCCAACGGTGTTAATGTCTAACTTCAACCGATCCACGAAACTGAGCGACACAACCACCATTGTCTTCAATGAGTTACTATCTCACAACAGACCTGGTTGAACTTCAATGGTCACTGCTTCAAAATAGAACTCCAGGATATACCTCTTGAAGCTAGTCACCGCAACAGTTAGGTGTTTTACTTCATTTAAAAAACAATTAATTCATGAAATCGGTAATATCTAAAAAACAACCTCTGTTTTATTTACTCAAATACGTGCAGAAACGATTTTTTATTACAGGTTGTTAGACTCATATTTTTTACCTAGGACAAAAAAAAAATCAAAAAAAAAACTTTTATTGTATTTTGTTTGCTTTTTGAATTTTATGAAAAAAGTCTTTGAAGAAAATTTAAAAAAAACCAAAAAAAGGAAATATACGGGTGACTAATTATTATAATCATCAGGATTTATGAGAATAAATTAAGGAAACAACCAAAAAGAAAAAGAAAAAGAAAACAACCGTGTTTTCTGGAAATCCTATTTATTAAATTTATATTTGCCTCTCAACCATATCAAGCTTTCTTTTTTTCATACAATGAGCAATAATAGAAAGTATACAGATGAATTAATCAAGTGTTATGTAATATTGTTAGTTATTGAATAAATCAACTATTTAATTCATAGTTCAAATTTATTAACAGTTTTTCTGATTTGAAACTGTAACCAAACTAAATGGGGAAAAAACTTATTTAAATTAGCTGGTGATTCCAAGTTGTTACTGTCGTAAATTGTAACATAAATTAAATAGGTGGGGTTTTATAGAAGAATTCTTTTTTTTTGTTGATCAATAAGCTTAGCTGACTACTGTTGTTGTGAATTTTATGATCATCGACGAAAAGTTTAACTCTTGGAAAGACTATGCTTCGTTTATGGAATGTAATGACATAGTGAGTTTTGTTTTTATCAAATAAATAAGAAGGTTCATTAAATTCACTTAGTATTATTTGTTTGAATCTTCCCATTGATGTTTAGGACTGCAACTGGTCAGTCTCTTATTGGCCATATGTGCATACTGTGCGTATTGCCTCGATATAGCCTTAATTCACAAGCATGGTAAGCAAAGATGGATAATGGCTAGCAGTGGAATCCAGGAGGCGCGTTTCGTCCTATTCGGGACTCGTCAGCTGGATGTACCTGCATCTCAGAGTTGATGTTCACTCTGAGACTCAAACCCAGTACCTTTCGCTTCAAACTCCATCGCGTAATCCAGGTTCATTCTTAGATTTTAAAAAAAATGATAAGTTTTTTGCGAACTACAAATAAAACACTCTAAAATTCTGAGCATTTTTGGTGTTTTGTGTAATAAAGAGATTGATGAAGTAAAACTGTCTTGATTATCATACGATCTATGAATCAGTGTCAGATTCAATTTGGATGGTTGAAAACTAAAGGAATATATTTCTTTATTGAGTGTATTGATACATGGAGTGGTGAACGTTTCCTATTATGTTCAGACAGAATATATTGGAGAAAACTATTATTTTTATTATTATGGTCCCAATAATCTTAGATGGATGATTTATTGGTATGATTTAAGATAAACATAACTTAATAATAATAATAATAGTTCAACACTTGAATCATCAGATTATTTTTCTTGACCGTAAAAGGAAATTATCATGTGCATTTAGCCATAAAAAGATAATAACTATCATACGATAGACAAACTAAAACTTTTACCTACAAGTGACAAAATTTTAAAGCAAAAAAAGACAGATTTTATCCTAAAAAAATAATAAATAATTGTTACATTCTGACATTTTCAAAGATTACAAGGATGATTTGATCTTCTGTTGATATGTACTGGAATTGGAATAGTGATACTGAGCAATTCAAGATACTAAATAGAAATTCACACCCGAATAGGTTATGCGGAAGTATTTTTAGACCATAATCGCAAATTCATTGAGTTTTTAGATCTGTAATATTCTATCATTCATTTGTATGTGTGTGTGCTGGAATGTTGCTATATATATATATAAATATTACGTAACTGTACATATATTTGTGCGTCAACATTTCATGAACCTTTTCTTTGTAAAAGAAATGAAGAGGGGTAAGGAGGAGTGATTCTATGTCTGAAAACATCCAAAATACATGATTGTGTATTTAAAAATTGTACAAATATTTTGGTAGTTTTAAAAACATTCATCTAATGTAAAGAATTGTATATAAAAGTAAGCTGTACAATGTAATATTGAAAAGTTATATGACTTAAACAAGTAAAACCAATGTAGTCCATGTGATAGAGGATATAAAAACGATTCGCTCGACTAACTGTTTGCAGATATATATTTGTGTATATTTTGTACATTTACATTGGATATAAATAGGTATTATATTTTTGCTCTAAACTAGTTGGATAGAAAATATTTTATATGACATCTTTATGTCGGTAATGCGTAAAGATCATTGTTAAGATAGATGATTTCTTCAGTTTAATGATAATTTTCTGTGGCTAAACAATCAGAGAAATTCAGGAAAATATGAATGGTTGTTTTCAAATATTAGTGGAAATATATACCAGACATGTTTGAGCATTATCCTTGCCAGTTGATTATGTTATTAAAATGTTTTGAAATGACCGAAATAACCCAAAGCTTTTCAGTTTAATATGAGCTTAAGTAGTGAGTGAACACTTTGGATAGGTCAGAATCTAGGATGAACTATAAATTTATTGTTATATGGTTTTGAAAGATTATCAAATAAGACCAATTCATGAATTGAATTCATTTCCAGAGAACTACTTAATCTATTATTTAGTCATACAGTTAAATCACTTGTGAAAAAGTTTCCATCACTTCATTGACAACTGTTCTGAACTCAGTCAATGATATTGACTCAGTTCATTCAAACGATATCGTCTATCTATTAAACAGTAATTGAAGAAACCTCAAAACACCTTTTAAAATTAACAGCACACACAGGCAAAGCTGTGAAGTCAATGAACATAAAATGAAACAGCTGCAATGTATTTCATTTTAAAGTGTTTTCAGAAACCTTCATTTTCATGGTGGAAAATTTAAAAATAAAACATTAAAAATAGATTTAACCACCCTCTAGCTTAGAAATTGATTAGATTTTGGATTTTCACAAAAATGTTTATCAGCCAGTTGTTTTAGGCTGGAATAAAATGCATTTATCAGTTTAAAGTCGTGGAGTTTGTTCAGTTTTCATTGAGATCATGAATCGATCAATGTTAGACCACTATTGATCGATTCATGATCACAACCAAAACTCAACAGATTCCACAACCCTATATTGATAGTTATCATGTGTTTACTAGTGACTAGGTTCAAGATGTAATTCTTGGAGTTCTAGTAAGAAGCCGTGAAAAGTAGAGCAGTTAACCACTGAAGACAATAGAAGATGGTCGTGCAGTACCGTGGATTGTTTGAAATCAGATATTAACACCTTCAGATGTCGACTAACCAGTCTAGATGTTGAGCATTTGTGTGCAAGACTAAAGCTTCCGGGTTCGAATTCCATGCTCAGTATCGTTGACACATACTGCTGAGAGGTCCTATACTAGGACGAAAAGGCCAGCCAGTGCTTACAGGTCTTCAATAGTGCTCTAACATTGATCGATTCATGATCATAAATAAAAATTCATCTCTTTATGATGAACCCTGATATTGGTGACCGAAAATAATAATCGATAAATCTTCCTACAAGTTGGTTATCTAAATTTTGTTTCCCTTTTTTTAAATGTGATATTTTAGTTAACACATCTGAATGGGCAACACTTTTTGATTCGCACCATATAAACCAACACACTAAATGACATGACTAGATCGTTATTTTCTGTACCAAAATACATTACACTAGATACAATAACAAATCTCTTATACATATACGTTTAAGCGTCTGATATAAATAATACTGAATCAAAAGATACCCTCGATCACTACGGATAATAAAACTGCTTCTATCTTCGTTTCTTTTTGTAAGAATAATAAGTAGCTTCTCGTTGTTCTTTATTTTTTCAAAACTACTTTCATTGTCACAACGACTTTAACTTTGATAATAAACAGGTTTAGATTTTATTATTTTGCATAGATTAACTCACTATAACAAATATAATCTATAACTAAAGCCAATATATATAAATTAGAA
>NC_031502.1:6025274-6029815 GCF_000237925.1 Schistosoma mansoni | reverse complement strand
TATGAATACATATATCAATGCATATTCATTTGCATATATATATATATATATATTGATATATCAACTGTATAGACTAACATTATTATAGTTAATTTTCATACATAATTTTCCTACTTTTAATAAATCCCATAATGAAACTTATAAAAAATCGACTTTGTTTTTTGGATGACTAAAAATAGATTGTAGATATTTTCACTACAGTGTATATTACTGTTGGACAGAAAACAACAACATAGCAATAGTAAAATAGAGTAGATTTCATGTCAGTAAAGGTGTTCTTTTCTACTGTTTACATTGAAATTCGATTTTTTTGAAAAAAAAGATTTAGGAAGTTCTAATAATGTTACATTGAATAAATTCGTTCAAGCAGGGGGGGGGAGATAAGAATAAGTACAACGGGTTTTCTAGTTAAAGTGTATTTGAAAAAAAGAAAGAAAAGAAAACGTCAGGATTGCTTATTAAATTGAATCCGATAAGTCCTTTAACAAGCAAAAGATAAGAAATTCATCATGGCGGCTTAGTGAAAAAATAACAAAAGAATAGTGTTTTTGTTTTTAGCTGATTATATAATTCACCATTCAGTTTTCATGATATATGGTCTTTACTTAAAGTAAACTAAATTTTGACGTTCCACGTTATATAGTATTGAACAGAGACGATCGATTTACATTTTTCTGTTCAGGATACATAATTAGGAAGCTAACTTACGTTTGCCAGTCAGTCAAAAATATATTTTATTATTTACATTACACTCAGTTATTTTTGGGTTCGATCTCCACAGGGGGATGAATATAAAACATAGTGATTTCAGACATAACAACACTGGGATTTTTGAACCGAGCACTATCCTTATGGAGATTTCAATTCATTGCATTTATAAACTCTTATTGGTCTCTAATTATTATGTACATGGATGCGCAATGTTGAGGAGTCCCACAATAGGACGAAACGGCCGTCCATTGCTTCCAGGTTTTCCCTGGTGTTCTAGCTTCAATTGACTCATGATTTCAACTATATATAAAAATTATTATGTATTTTGTTAATCCGATATTCGATTTACAACCTTGTGTCGATTTCTTTGTTTTACGTCGAATTGTCACTCATCATTTTAAATCATGTCTGCTTACTAGAATAATAACAAAGGAAACTTATTTAAACGTTCCAGGATCCAGTCAAAATAATAATGCTGACGTTAGTGATTTGGAAGATAAATTATTCATCTTTAAATAGCCAAGATATACCACAATGAACAGGTAAAAGTATATTTTTGTAAATGACACTCGAAGTACTGCACGTAAACCCATAGACTAGACTAATAAAGGTGATTTGAGTGAATAAAACTGTTTAAGAAGTAAACTTACGGTTAAGTATTTATGTTTTATTTTACCTCATTGTGAAAAACGGACAAGATTGTATGAAAAGACTGCTTTACCTTCAAAGTTTCTAGTAAGCGAAACGTAACTTAAGGTAACTAAGTGAATTTTTTCTAATCAATCAACTAATAAAAATATAACCAACTTAGTCCTAATTAGCGTTAACTAAAGTTTTACTTTAAGTTCGAATAATGAAACTTGACTTACTTTGTGGGCTCGCACACTGAATACCAATCACTGATAAACTGAAAAACATGATAGATTGGAAACATTGAGAAGATATTTGAGAGTTGCGTTTTGATGATTGCTTCATTGTTTTCGTACAGCTTATAACCCGTATCTTCTTCCTGATTAAACTGATGTTTGTATGTGGTTGGAAGACTTTAATGAGATTCACAAATAATTATCTTGCATTCACTAGAACTGTAGGATGCATTTTCATATAATCGACGATGAAGATTGTAGGTGATCATTAATATAAATCTGTAATTGATGAAATGCATAAATCACATTGTGATATCCACATGAGCTTTATATAAATCATAAACATATGAACATTATCTATATTCTTTCATAACCATCCATAACTTGGAAACGAATAAATGACATTATTCTTTGATATATTTAAGAATTTCGTAGATTGAATCAATAGTATTCGTGTTTCTGATGTGATTCCATTCTAACTAATTAAACTTTTTAAGTTGCTCCTGATTAAACCTTAACAAAATCGAATTTACCGCTATTTTTCAAGATTAAAATTTCATTGGTCAGTTCATTTATTAAGATTTGAAAATTAACAATCTGATTGGACAATTTATAACTATTTAGACAAGATTAATTATTATTTGATTATTAATAATGACAAATAACCTAATAATTTACTTATTTATAAAGAATAATTCTGTCTATTTAAATGAATAACTCAAAGACTTCATGTCTTGTTCTCATAAATTTTTGATTGACTTTCTATCAAAAATAATTATTTGAATGCATACGAAAGCTTATCTCCTACTATATACTTGCAGTTTATGTTGATATTCTATCCGAATGTATCATTCATTGTACCATAGCATTAATTAGGAATTCATCAGCTAGACGTAAATTTATTATTATCATTATTACTACTACCCCTACTACTACTACTACTACTACAACTACTGTCAAATACTTTATGTACCCCGATAATCTTTTAGAATGAATGTATATGTATGGATATTATAAAGAGGAATATATATATATATATATATATATATATATATATATATATATATATATATAGTGAACGAGAACTCAGGTGGAGCAAACCAATTTATTATTCAATGTAAAATTACAGAATGTGTTCATAAAATATGAAGACCATATATTACATACAATATTTGTACATCTTTCATCAGTTTTTAATAACATGCCTAATGCTTATTTCAGTTATATTGTTAATACAACTGATCTCTGTTTTCTTTCCTTCTAGCTTCAGTACAATCTTCTCAATCTTCTGCTCGCATGCATTCCACTTGCGATTGATGCTGCGTACTACTTATATCTGTCAGCACAAGTAGCATTGTTCGGTAAACTTTATAAATTACTTTGTAAATAACTTGATGGCTTACATTTATTTCTGTGTTCGTTAGGTAAAATATGTATTTTATGTGAACTTTAATTATACAACAGGATTGTGTCTATGCTTCATCAAGTGTTCATAGAATAACTAATTTCCTTTGTATCAATGAATATTTTATCCCATGAAATTATTCGCATTCTTTTAAAACCGTGACACTAATCATTGCTTACCTACTTACGCCTGTTACCCCTAATGGAGCATAGGCAGTCATGCTACTCATGTTTATTTGTTACATTATTCAGAGTCTAACCTCCACTTAATTTTTTAAGGGATTTAGGTAGTATTCCATACACTGACTATACATTTTATTATATATATTCTAGTTAGGAATATAGATTCCCCCATTAAGAAGATGTGTTGATGTGAGTGATTCTATGTAACAAAATAAAAGCGTATAAAGTGTACAAGTTTTTAAATTTTCTGGATATCAAAGTCAATACACTATCACTTTTAATTATACTTGATCACTGACATGAAAAACTGTTTAGTTTCTTTAGTTAACCTATTACTTAATTATTCGGTTCCTCCAACATTAGACGCTAATACAATACTTAAAATTTGATTTCTTTTCTGGTACATGCCACTCCCTTGATTTCAAGATTTCATTCAGTAAAACGTAGCTTAATTATTTTATTCTAAGGTATTCCTTTTTCTAGAAAGCAACATTTCTTACGTTCTTTAACTCATGCACACTTCATGCCTGATTTTCGTTAGAATTCTTTTCAGTAGATTTATTTACTGAAAATTCAACTTGATAACAATTAAAAATGACTGAACTTGACAATTTCTACATCATTCTGTTTCTAATATCTGAATGACGAAAACTATTGGTAATAAAGTATGATCATTTCTTTATGAGTTTTAAAGTTTTAACTTGTAAATTTCTTTAGTTCCAAAATGATTTTAAACAAAAAACTAGGGAGTAATCGGTTTATTATGTTACGTTACCAGACTTAAGATGTATGATAAAAGTTGAAAATAGCAGTCTAATAACAGAATGTAAAAACTACTTAATTGAACGTTCAAATAAGGATTTATGGTTCTTATTATTGATTGCGACCTTTCCTATTGTATGATCTCTCCAAAAAATATATATAAAAGGCCGTGAAAAATAGATTTTCTGGGTGCTTAATATAATGTGAATATCTTGATCATGAAAAATGAAGTTCGAATGTGAAATTTCATAATAACGTTTTATTTCGAAAAGCGCACATGTTATATTACAGTAAGCCAAAAACACCATACCTAATTTAGATGGACAAATTCCGATGGGTGTGACATGTGAACAAATGAAGACAAAACACATACATGTACTCAGTTCAGCTAAAAGCAACAAAAATTGTTCGTATAACAATTAACTTCAAAGTGCTTTGTTTCACATATTTCCTGTTTGTTAAACACGTCAATTCTGAATAATTTCGAGTGATTTTGTAAACTACTTATAATTTATTTAAGTAAACATAAATTTGTAAGGAATATTTAAATTTTTATCAAGGCTAGAATAAAGCAACTTCTTCGACCTATTTCAAAACCAAAGTACAAGTAATTCT